>NW_023366768.1:0-94036 GCF_902167145.1 Zea mays | reverse complement strand
AAGAAATGGTCTCCACCAGAAATCCAAGAATGTAATCTATGGCAAGGAAACATATGTGGGGTGAGGTGTATGAGCCTCTGGTCGATGATCAATGGCCACACAACCCCCATTTTTGTCGAAAATAGCCATGGATGACCATTTTCAATAATACCGAAGGCTAACACCTACGGATTTTTGACCAAGAAATGGTCTCCACCAGAAATCCAAGAATGTGATCTATGGCAAGGAAACATATGTGGGGTGAGGTGTATTAGCCTCTGGTCGATGATCAATGGCCACACAACCCCCATTTTTGCCGAAAATAGCCATGAACGACCATTTTCAATAATACCGAAGGCTAACACCTACGGATTTTTGACCAAGAAATGGTCTCCACCAGAAATCCAAGAATGTGATCTACGACAAGCAAACATATGTGGGGTGAGGGGTATGAGCCTCTGGTCGATGAGGAGACCATTTCTTGGTCTAAAATCCGTAGGTGTTAGCCTCTAGTATTATTGAAAATGGTCGCTCATGGCTATTTTCAAGGTCGCTCATGGCTATTTTCATAAAAAATGGGGGTTGTGTGGCCATTTATCATCGATAGTACTGATGAAATGGTCTCCACATATGTTTCCTTGCCATAGATAACATTCTTGGATTTCTGGTGGAGACCATTTCTTGGTCAAAAATCCGTAGGTGTTAGCCTTCAGTGTCATTGAAAATGGTCGTTCATGGCTATTTTCGACAAAAAATAGGGTTGTGTGGCCATTGATCGTCGACCAGAGGCTCATACACCTCACCCCACATATGTTTCCTTGCCATAGATCACATTCTTGGATTTCTGGTGGAGACCATTTCTTGGTCAAAAATCCGTAGGTGTTAGCCTTCGGTATTTTTGAAAATGGTCGTTCATGGCTATTTTCGACAAAAATGGGGGTTGTGTCGCCATTGATCATCGACCAGACGCTCATACACCTCACCCCACATATGTTTCCTTGCCATAGATCACATTCTTGGATTTCTGGTGGAGACCATTTCTTGGTCTAAAATCCGTAGGTCTTAGCCTCTAGTATTATTGAAAATGGTCATTCATGGCTATTTTCGGCAAAATGGGGGTTGTGTGGCCATTGATCGTCGACCAGAGGCTCATACACCTCACCCCACATACTTCGGTATTATTGAAAATGGTCGTTCATGGCTATTTTCGGCAAAATGGGGGTTCTGTGGCCATTGATCATCGACCAGAGGCTCGTACACCTCACCCCACATATGTTTCCTTTCCATAGATCACATTCTTGGATTTCTGGTGGAGACCATTTCTTGGTTAAAAACTCGTACGTGTTAGCCTTCTGTATTATTGAAAATGGTCATTCATGGCTATTTTCGGCAAAATGGGGGTTGTGTGGCCATTGATCATCGACCAGACGCTCATACACCTCACCCCACATATGTTTCCTTGCCATAGATCACATTCTTGGATTTCTGGTGGAGACCATTTCTTGGTCTAAAATCCGTAGGTGTTAGCCTCTAGTATTATTGAAAATGGTCGATCATGGCTATTTTCAAGGTCGCTCATGGCTATTTTCATAAAAAATGGGGGTTGTGTGGCCATTTATCATCGACTAGAGGCTCATAAACCTCACCCCACATATGTTTCCTTGCCATAGATCACATTCTTGGATTTCTGGTGGAGACCATTTCTTGGTCAAAAACTCGTACGTGTTAGCCTTCGGTATTATTGAAAATGGTCGTTCATGGCTATTTTCGGCAAAATGGGGGTTCTGTGGCCATTGATCATCGACCAGAGGCTCGTACACCTCACCCCACATATGTTTCCTTGTCATATATCACATTCTTGGATTTCTGGTGGAGACCATTTCTTGGTCAAAAATCCGTAGGTGTTAGCCTTCGGTATTATTGAAAATGGTCATTCATGCCATTTCTTGGTTAAAAACTCGTACGTGTTAGCCTTCGGTATTATTGAAAATGGTCATTCATGGCTATTTTCGACAAAAATGGGGGTTGTGTGGCCATTGATCATCGACCAGAGGCTCATACACCTCACCCCACATATGTTTCATTGTCATAGATCACATTCTTGGATTTCTGGTGGAGACCATTTCTTGGTCAAAAATCCGTAGGTGTTAGCCTTCGGTATTATTGAAAATGGTCGTTCATGGCTATTTTCGACAAAAATAGGGGTTGTGTGGCCATTGATCATCGACCAGACGCTCATACACCTCACCCCATATGTTTCCTTGCCATAGATCACATTCTTGGATTTCTGGTGGAGACCATTTCTTGGTCAAAAATCCGTAGGTGTTAGCCTTCGGTTTTATTGAAAATGGTCGCTCATGGCTATTTTCGACAAAAATGGGGGTTGTGTGGCCATTGATCATCGACCAGAGGCTAAAGGCTAACACCTACAGATTTTTAACCAAGAAATGGTCTCCACCAGAAATCCAAGAATGTAATCTATGGCAAGGAAACATATGTGGGGTGAGGTTTATGAGCCTCTAGTCGATGATAAATGGCCACACAACCCCCATTTTTTATGAAAATATCCATGAGCGACCATTTTCAATAATATTAGAGGCTAAGACCTATGGATTTTTGACCAAGAAATGGTCTCCACCAGAAATCCAAGAATGTGATCTATGGCAAGGAAACATATGTGGGGTGAGGTGTATGAGCCTCTGGTCGATGATCAATGGCCACACAACCCCCATTTTTGTCGAAAATAGCCATGAATGACCATTTTCAATAATACCGAAGGCTAACACCTACGGATTTTTGACCAAGAAATGGTCTCCACCAGAAATCCAAGAATGTGATCTATGGCAAGGAAACATATGTGGGGTGAGGTGTATGAGCCTCTGGTCGATGATCAATGGCCACACAACCCCCATTTTTGCCGAAAATAGCCATGAACGACCATTTTCAATAATATCGAAGGCTAACACCTACGGATTTTTGACCAAGAAATGGTCTCCACCAGAAATCCAAGAATGTGATCTACGACAAGGAAACATATGTGGGTGAGGTGTATGAGCCTCTGGTCGATGAGGAGACCATTTCTTGGTCTAAAATCCAGTAGGTGTTAGCCTCTAGTATTATTGAAAATGGTCGCTCATGGCTATTTTCAAGGTCGCTCATGGCTATTTTCTTAAAAAATGGGGGTTGTGTGGCCATTTATCATCGATAGTACCGAAGAAATGGTCTCCACATATGTTTCCTTGCAATAGATCACATTCTTGGATTTCTGGTGGAGACCATTTCTTGGTCAAAAATCCGTAGGTGTTAGCCTTCAGTGTCATTGAAAATGGTCGTTCATGGCTATTTTCGACAAAAATTAGGGTTGTGTGGCCATTGATCGTCGACCAGAGGCTCATACACCTCACCCCACATATGTTTCCTTGCCATAGATCACATTCTTGGATTTCTGGTGGAGACCATTTCTTGGTCAAAAATCCGTAGGTGTTAGCCTTCGGTATTTTTGAAAAGGGTCGTTCATGGCTATTTTCGACAAAAATGGGGGTTGTGTGGCCATTGATCATCAACCAGATGCTCATACACCTCACCCCACATATGTTTCCTTGCCATAGATCACATTATTGGATTTCTGGTGGAGACCATTTCTTGGTCTAAAATCCGTAGGTCTTAGCCTCTAGTATTATTGAAAATGGTCATTCATGGCTATTTTCGGCAAAATGGGGGTTGTGTGGCCATTGATCGTCGACCAGAGGCTCATAACACCTCACCCCACATACTTCGGTATTATTGAAAATGGTCGTTCATGGCTATTTTCGGCAAAATGGGGGTTCTGTGGCCATTGATCATCGACCAGAGGCTCGTACACCTCACCCCACATATGTTTCCTTTCCATAGATCACATTCTTGGATTTCTGGTGGAGACCATTTCTTGGTTAAAAACTCGTACGTGTTATCCTTCGGTATTATTGAAAATGGTCATTCATGGCTATTTTCGACAAAATGGGGGTTGTGTGGCCATTGATCATCGACCAGACGCTCATACACCTCACCCCACATATGTTTCCTTGCCATAGATCACATTCTTGGATTTCTGGTGGAGACCATTTCTTGGTCTAAAATCCGTAGGTGTTAGCCTCTAGTATTATTGAAAATGGTCGCTCATGGCTATTTTCAAGGTCGCTCATGGCTATTTTCATAAAAAATGGGGGTTGTGTGGCCATTTATCATCGACTAGAGGCTCATAAACCTCACCCCACATATGTTTCCTTGCCATAGATCACATTCTTGGATTTCTGGTGGAGACCATTTCTTGGTCAAAAACTCGTACGTGTTAGCCTTCGGTATTATTGAAAATGGTCGTTCATGGCTATTTTCGGCAAAATGGGGGTTCTGTGGCCATTGATCATCGACCAGAGGCTCGTACACCTCACCCCACATATGTTTCCTTGCCATAGATCACATTCTTGGATTTCTGGTGGAGACCATTTCTTGGTCAAAAATCCGTAGGTGTTAGCCTCTAGTATTATTGAAAATGGTCGCTCATGGCTATTTTCAAGGTCGCTCATGGCTATTTTCATAAAAAATGGGGGTTGTGTGGCCATTTATCATCGACTAGAGGCTCATAAACCTCACCCCACATATGTTTCCTTGCCATAGATTACATTCTTGGATTTCTGGTGGAAACCATTTCTTGGTCAAAAATCCGTACGTGTTAGCCTTCGGTATTATTGAAAATGGTCGCTCATGGCTATTTTCAAGGTCGCTCATGGCTATTTTCATAAAAAATGGGGGTTGTGTGGCCATTTATCATCGACTAGAGGCTCATAAACCTCACCCCACATATGTTTCCTTGCCATAGATCACATTCTTGGATTTCTGGTGGAGACCATTTCTTGGTCAAAAACTCGTACGTGTTAGCCTTCGGTATTATTGAAAATGGTCGTTCATGGCTATTTTCGGCAAAATGGGGGTTGTGTGGCCATTGATCATCGACCAGAGGCTCGTACACCTCACCCCACATATGTTTCCTTGCCATAGATCACATTCTTGGATTTCTGGTGGAGACCATTTCTTGGTCAAAAATCCGTAGGTGTTAGCCTTCGGTATTATTGAAAATGGTCATTCATGCCATTTCTTGGTTAAAAACTCGTACGTGTTAGCCTTCGGTATTATTGAAAATGGTCGTTGATCACTATTTTCGAAATAAATGGGGGTTGTGTGGCCATTTATCATTGACTAGAGGCTCGTACACTTCACCCCACATACGTTTTCTTGCTATAGATCACATTCTTAGATTTCTGGTGGAGACCATTTCTTGGTCAAAAATCCGTAGGTGTTAGCCTTCTGTATTATTGAAAATGGTCGTTCATAGCTATTTTCGACAAAAATGGGGGTTGTGTGGCCATTGATCATCGACCAAAGGCTCATACACCTCACCCCACATATGTTTCCTTGCCATAGACCACATTCTTGGATTTCTGGTGGAGACCATTTGTTGGTCAAAAATCCGTAGGTGTTAGCCTTCGGTATTATTGAAAATGGTCGTACATGGCTAATTGCATCAAAAATGGGGTTTGTGTGGCCATTTATCATCAACCAGAGGCTCGTACACCTCACCCCACATATGTTTCCTTGCCATAGATCACATTCTTGGATTTCTAGTGGAGAGCATTTCTTGGTCAAAAATTCGTACGTGTTAGCCTTCAGTATTATTGAAAATGGTCGTGGTCGTTCATGGCTATTTTCGACAAAATGGGGGTTGTGTGGCCATTGATCATCGACCAGAGGCTCATACACCTCACCCACATATGTTTCCTTGTCGTAGATCACATTCTTGGATTTCTGGTGGAGACCATTTCTTGGTCAAAAATCCGTATGTGTTAGCCTACGGTATTATTGAAAATTTTCGTTCATGGCTATTTTCTACAAAATAGAGGTTCTGTGGCCATTAATCATCGACCAGAGGCTCAGTACACCTCACCCACATATGTTTTCTTGCCGCAGAACACATTCTTGGATTTCTGGTGGAGACCATTTCTTGGGCAAAAATCCGAATGTGTTAGCCTTCGGTATTATTGAAAATGGTTATTCATGGCTATTTTCGACAAAAATGGGGGTTGTGTGGCCATTTATCTTCAACCAGAGGCTCATACACCTCACTACACATATGTTTTCTTGCCATAGATCACAATCTTGGATTTATGGTGGAGACCATTTCTTGGTCAAAAATCCGTAGGTGTTAGCCGTCAGTGTCATTGAAAATGGTCATTCATGGCTATTTTCGGCAAAATGGGGGTTGTGTGGCCATTGATCGTCGACCAGAGGCTCATACACCTCACCCCACATATGTTTCCTTGTCGTAGATCACATTCTTGGATTTCTGGTGGAGACCATTTCTTGGTCAAAAATCCGTAGGTGTTAGCCTTCGATATTATTGAAAATGGTCGTTCATGGCTATTTTCGACAAAAATGGGGGTTGTGTGGCCATTGATCATCGACCAGAGGCTCATACACCTCACCCCACATATGTTTCCTTGCCATAGATCACATTCTTGGATTTCTGGTGGAGACCATTTCTTGGTCAAAAATCCGTAGGTGTTAGCCTTCGGTATTATTGAAGATGGTCGTTCATGGCTATTTTCGACAAAAATGGGGGTTGTGTGGCCATTGATCATCGACCAGAGGCTCATACACCTCACCCCACATATGTTTCCTTGCCATAGGTCACATTCTTGTTTTTCTGGTGGAGACCATTTCTTGGTCAAAAAATCGTGGGTGTTAGCCTTCGGTATTATTGAAAATGGTCGTTCATGGCTATTTTCATAAAAAATGGGGGTTGTGTGGCCATTGATCATCGACCAGACGCTCATACACCTCACCCCACATATGTTTCCTTGCCATAGATCACATTCTTGGATTTCTGGTGGAGACCATTTCTTGGTCAAAAATCCGTAGGTCTTAGCCTCTAGTATTATTGAAAATGGTCGCTCATGGCTATTTTCATAAAAAATGGGGGTTGTGTGGCCATTGATCATCGACCAAGCCATGAACGACCATTTTCAAAAATACCAAAGGCTAACACGTACGGATTTTTTACCAAGAAATGGTCTCCACCAGAAATCCAAGAATGTGATCTATGGCAAGGAAACATATGTGGGGTGAGGTTTATGAGCCTCTAGTCGATGATAAATGGCCACACAACCCCCATTTTTTATGAAAATAGACATGAGCGACCTTGAAAATAGCCATGAGCGACCATTTTCAATAATACTAGAAAAATCCGTAGGTCTTAGCCTCTAGTATTATTGAAAATGGTCGCTCATGGCTATTTTCATAAAAAATGGGGGTTGTGTGGCCATTGATCATCGACTAGAGGCTCATACACCTCACCCCACATATGTTTCCTTGCCATAGATCACATTCTTGGATTTCTGGTGGAGACCATTTCTTGGTCTAAAATCCGTAGGTGTTAGCCTCTAGTATTATTGAAAATGGTCGCTCATGGCTATTTTCATAAAAAATGGGGGTTGTGTGGCCATTGATCATCGACCAGAGGCTCGTACACCTCACCCCACATATGTTTCCTTGCCATAGATTACATTCTTGGATTTCTGGTGGAAACCATTTCTTGGTTAAAAACTCGTCCGTGTTAGCCTTCGGTATTATTGAAAATGGTCATTCATGGCTATTTTCGGCAAAATGGGGGTTGTGTGGCCATTGATCATCGACCAGAGGCTCATACACCTCACCCCACATATGTTTCCTTGCCATAGATCACATTCTTGGATTTCTGGTGGAGACCATTGATCTTCGACCAAAGGCTCATACACCTCACTACACATATGTTTCCTTGCCATAGATCACATTCTTGGATTTATGGTGGAGACCATTTCTTGGTCAAAAATCCGTAGGTGTTAGCCTTCAGTGTCATTGAAAATGGTCGTTCATGGCTATTTTCGACAAAAATTAGGGTTGTGTGGCCATTGATCGTCGACCAGAGGCTCATACACCTCACCCCACATATGTTTCCTTGCCATAGATCACATTCTTGGATTACTGGTGGAGACCATTTGTTGGTCAAAAATCCATAGGTGTTAGCTTTCGATATTATTGAAAATGGTCGTTCATGGCTATTTTCATCAAAAATGGGGGTTGTGTGGCCATTTATCATCGACCAGAGGCTCGTACACCTCACCCCACATATGTTTCCTTGCCATAGATTACATTCTTGGATTTCTGGTGGAAACCATTTCTTGGTTAAAAACTCGTACGTGTTAGCCTTCGGTATTATTGAAAATGGTCGTTCATGGCTATTTTCGGCAAAATGGGGGTTGTGTGGCCATTGATCATCGACCAGAGGCTCATACACCTCACCTCACATATGTTTCCTTGCCATAGATCACATTCTTGGATTTCTGGTGGAGACCATTGATCTTCGACCAGAGGCTCATACACCTCACTACACATATGTTTCCTTGCCATAGATCACATTCTTGGATTTCTGGTGGAGACCATTTCTTGGGCAAAAATCCGAATGTGTTAGCCTTCGGTATTTTTGAAAATGGTCATTCATGGCTATTTTCGACAAAAATGGGGGTTGTGTGGCCATTGATCATCGACTAGAGGCTCATACACCTCACCACATATGTTTCCTTGCCATAGATCACATTCTTGGATTTCTGGTGGAAACCATTTCTTGGTTAAAAACTCGTACGTGTTAGCCTTCGGTATTATTGAAAATGGTCGTTCATGGCTATTTTCGGCAAAATGGGGGTTGTGTGGCCATTGATCATCGACCAGAGGCTCGTACACCTCACCCCACATATGTTTCCTAGCCATAGATCACATTCTTGGATTTCTGGTGGAGACCATTTCTTGGTCTAAAATTCGTAGGTGTAGCCTCTAGTATTATTGAAAATGGTCGCTCATGGCTATTTTCAAGGTCGCTCATGGCTATTTTCATAAAAAATGGGGGTTGTGTGGCCATTTATCATCGACTAGAGGCTCATAAACCTCACCCCACATATGTTTCCTTGCCATAGATCACATTCTTGGATTTCTGGTGGAGACCATTTCTTGGTCTAAAATCCGTAGGTGTTAGCCTCTAGTATTATTGAAAATGGTCGCTCATGGCTATTTTCATCAAAAATGGGGGTTGTGTGGCCATTTATCATCGACCAGAGGCTCGTACACCTCACCCCACATATGTTTCCTTGCCATAGATTACATTCTTGGATTTCTGGTGGAAACCATTTCTTGGTTAAAAACTCGTACGTGTTAGCCTTCGGTATTATTGAAAATGGTCATTCATGGCTATTTTCGGCAAAATGGGGGTTGTGTGGCCATTGATCATCGACCAGAGGCTCATACACCTCACCCCACATATGTTTCCTTGCCATAGATCACATTCTTGGATTTCTGGTGGAGACCATTGATCTTCGACCAGAGGCTCATACACCTCACTACACATATGTTTCCTTACCATAGATCACATTCTTGGATTTATGGTGGAGACCATTTCTTGGTCAAAAATCAGTAGGTGTTAGCCTTCGGTATTATTGAAAATGGTCGTTCATGGCTGTTTTCGGCAAAATGGGGGTTGTGTGGCTATTGATCATCGACCAGAGGCTCGTACACCTCACCCCACATATGTTTCCTTGCCATAGATCACATTCTTGGATTTCTGGTGGAGACCATTTCTTGGTCAAAAATCCGTAGGTGTTAGCCTTTCAGTGTCATTGAAAATGGTCGTTCATGGCTATTTTCGACAAAAATTAGGGTTGTGTGGCCATTGATCGTCGACCAGAGGCTCATACACCTCACCCCACATATGTTTCCTTGCCATAGATCACATTCTTGGATTTCTGGTGGAGACCATTTGTTGGTCAAAAATCCATAGGTGTTAGCTTTCGATATTATTGAAAATGGTCGTTCATGGCTATTTTCATCAAAAATGGGAGTTGTGTGGCCATTTATCATCGACCAGAGGCTCGTACACCTCACCCCACATATGTTTCCTTGCCATAGATTACATTCTTGGATTTCTAGTGGAAACCATTTCTTGGTTAAAAACTCGTACGTGTTAGCCTTCGGTATTATTGAAAATGGTCGTTCATGGCTATTTTCGGCAAAATGGGGGTTGTGTGGCCATTGATCATCGACCAGAGGCTCATACACCTCACCTCACATATGTTTCCTTGCCATAGATCACATTCTTGGATTTCTGGTGGAGACCATTGATCTTCGACCAGAGGCTCATACACCTCACTACACATATGTTTCCTTGCCATAGATCACATTCTTGGATTTCTGGTGGAGACCATTTCTTGGGCAAAAATCCGAATGTGTTAGCCTTCGGTATTTTTGAAAATGGTCATTCATGGCTATTTTCGACAAAAATGGGGGTTGTGTGGCCATTGATCATCGACTAGAGGCTCATACACCTCACCACATATGTTTCCTTGCCATAGATCACATTCTTGGATTTCTGGTGGAAACCATTTCTTGGTTAAAAACTCGTACGTGTTAGCCTTCGGTATTATTGAAAATGGTCGTTCATGGCTATTTTCGGCAAAATGGGGGTTGTGTGGCCATTGATCATCGACCAGAGGCTCGTACACCTCACCCCACATATGTTTCCTAGCCATAGATCACATTCTTGGATTTCTGGTGGAGACCATTTCTTGGTCTAAAATTCGTAGGTGTAGCCTCTAGTATTATTGAAAATGGTCGCTCATGGCTATTTTCAAGGTCGCTCATGGCTATTTTCATAAAAAATGGGGGTTGTGTGGCCATTTATCATCGACTAGAGGCTCATAAACCTCACCCCACATATGTTTCCTTGCCATAGATCACATTCTTGGATTTCTGGTGGAGACCATTTCTTGGTCTAAAATCCGTAGGTGTTAGCCTCTAGTATTATTGAAAATGGTCGCTCATGGCTATTTTCATCAAAAATGGTGGTTGTGTGGCCATTTATCATCGACCAGAGGCTCGTACACCTCACCCCACATATGTTTCCTTGCCATAGATTACATTCTTGGATTTCTGGTGGAAACCATTTCTTGGTTAAAAACTCGTACGTGTTAGCCTTCGGTATTATTGAAAATGGTCATTCATGGCTATTTTCGGCAAAATGGGGGTTGTGTGGCCATTGATCATCGACCAGAGGCTCATACACCTCACCCCACATATGTTTCCTTGCCATAGATCACATTCTTGGATTTCTGGTGGAGACCATTGATCTTCGACCAGAGGCTCATACACCTCACTACACATATGTTTCCTTGCCATAGATCACATTCTTGGATTTATGGTGGAGACCATTTCTTGGTCAAAAATCAGTAGGTGTTAGCCTTCGGTATTATTGAAAATGGTCGTTCATGGCTGTTTTCGGCAAAATGGGGGTTGTGTGGCTATTGATCATCGACCAGAGGCTCGTACACCTCACCCCACATATGTTTCCTTGCCATAGATCACATTCTTGGATTTCTGGTGGAGACCATTTCTTGGTCAAAAATCCGTAGGTGTTAGCCTTCAGTGTCATTGAAAATGGTCGTTCATGGCTATTTTCGACAAAAATTAGGGTTGTGTGGCCATTGATCGTCGACCAGAGGCTCATACACCTCACCCCACATATGTTTCCTTGCCATAGATCACATTCTTGGATTTCTAGTGGAGACCATTTGTTGGTCAAAAATCTGTAGGTGTTAGCTTTCGATATTATTGAAAATGGTCGTTCATGGCTATTTTCATCAAAAATGGGGGTTGTGTGGCCATTTATCATCGACCAGAGGCTCGTACACCTCACCCCACATATGTTTCCTTGCCATAGATTACATTCTTGGATTTCTGGTGGAAACCATTTCTTGGTTAAAAACTCGTACGTGTTAGCCTTCGGTATTATTGAAAATGGTCATTCATGGCTATTTTCGGCAAAATGGGGGTTGTGTGGCCATTGATCATCGACCAGAGGCTCATACACCTCACCCCACATATGTTTCCTTGCCATAGATCACATTCTTGGATTTCTGGTGGAGACCATTGATCTTCGACCAGAGGCTCATACACCTCACTACACATATGTTTCCTTGCCATAGATCACATTCTTGGATTTCTGGTGGAGACCATTTCTTGGGCAAAAATCCGAATGTGTTAGCCTTCGGTATTTTTGAAAATGGTAATTCATGGCTATTTTCGACAAAAATGGGGGTTGTGTGGCCATTGATCATCGACTAGAGGCTCATACACCTCACCACATATGTTTCCTTGCCATAGATCACATTCTTGGATTTCTGGTGGAAACCATTTCTTGGTTAAAAACTCGTACATGTTAGCCTTTGGTATTATTGAAAATGGTCGTTCATGGCTATTTTCGGCAAAATGGGGGTTGTGTGGCCATTGATCATCGACCAGAGGCTCGTACACCTCACCCCACATATGTTTCCTAGCCATAGATCACATTCTTGGATTTCTGGTGGAGACCATTTCTTGGTCTAAAATCCGTAGGTGTTAGCCTCTAGTATTATTGAAAATGGTCGCTCATGGCTATTTTCAAGGTCGCTCATGGCTATTTTCATAAAAAATGGGGTTGTGTGGCCATTTATCATCGACAAGAGGCTCATAAACCTCACCCCACATATGTTTCCTTGCCATAGATCACATTCTTGGATTTCTGGTGGAGACCATTTCTTGCTCTAAAATCCGTAGGAGTTAGCCTCTAGTATTATTGAAAATGGTCGCTCATGGCTATTTTCATAAAAAATGGGGGTTGTGTGGCCATTGATCATCGACCAAAGGCTCGTACACCTCACCCCACATATGTTTCCTTGCCATAGATCACATTCTTGGATTTCTGGTGGAGACCATTGATCTTCGACCAGAGGCTCATACACCTCACTACACATATGTTTCCTTGCCATAGATCACATTCTTGGATTTATGGTGGAGACCATTTCTTGGTCAAAAATTAGTAGGTGTTAGCCTTCGGTATTATTGAAAATGGTCGTTCATGGCTATTTTTGGCAAAATGGGGGTTGTGTGGCCATTGATCATCGACCAGAGGCTCGTACACCTCACCCCACATATGTTTCCTTGCCATAGTTCACATTCTTGGATTTCTGGTGGAGACCATTTCTTGGTCAAAAATCCGTAGGTGTTAGCCTTCGGTATTATTGAAAATGGTCATTCATGGCTATTTTCGACAAAAATGGGGGTTGTGTGGCCATTGATTATCGACCAGACGCTCATACACCTCACCCCACATATGTTTCCTTGCCATAGATCACTGTTTCCTTGCCATAGATCACATTCTTGGATTTCTGGTGGAGACCATTTCTTGGTTAAAAACTCGTACGTGTTAGCCTTCGGTATTATTGAAAATGGTCGTTCATGGCTATTTTCGGCAAAATGGGGGTTGTGTGGCCATTGATCATCGACCAGAGGCTCGTACACCTCACCCCACATATGTTTCCTTGCCATAGATCACATTCTTGGATTTCTGGTGGAGACCATTTCTTGGTCAAAAATCCGTAGGTGTTAGCCTTCGGTATTATTGAAAATGGTCATTCATGGATATTTTCGACAAAAATGGGGGTTGTGTGGCCATTGATCATCGACCAGAGGCTCGTAAACCTCACCCCACATATGTTTTCTTGCCATAGATCACATTCTTTGATTTCTGGTGGAGACCATTTCTTGGTCAAAAATCGGAATGTGTTAGCCTTTGGTATTTTGAAAATGGTCATTCATGGCTATTTTCGACAAAAATGGGGGTTGTCTGGCCATTGATCTTCGACCAGAGGCTCATACACCTCACTACACATATGTTTCCTTGCCATAGATCACATTCTTGGATTTATGGTGCAGACCATTTCTTTGTCAAAAATCTGTAGGTGTTAGCCTTCGGTATTATTGAAAATGGTCGTTCATGGCTATTTTTGACAAAAATGGGGGTTGTGTGGCCATTGATCATCGACCAGAGGCTCGTACACCTCACCTCACATATGTTTCCTTGCCATAGATCACATTATCGGATTTCTGGTGGAGACCATTTCTTGGTCGAAAATCCATACGTGTTAGCCTTCGGTATTATTGAAAATGGTCGTTCATGGCTATTTTCGACAAAAATTAGGGTTGTGTGGCCATTGATCGTCGACCAGAGGCTCATACACCTCACCCCACATATGTTTCCTTGCATAGATCACACCATAGATTACATTCTTGGATTTCTGGTGCAAACCATTTCTTGGTTAAAAACTCGTACGTGTTAGCCTTCGGTATTATTGAAAATGGTCATTCATGGCTATTTCGGCAAAATGGGGGTTGTGTGGCCATTGATCATCGACCAGAGGCTCGTACACCTCACCCCACATATGTTTCCTTGCCATAGATCACATTCTTGGATTTCTGGTGGAGACCATTTCTTGGTTAAAAATCCGTACGTGTTAGCCTTTGGTATTTTTGAAAATGGTCATTCATGGCTATTTTCGACAAAAATGGGGGTTGTGTGGCCATTGATCATCGACTAGAGGCTCATACACCTCACCCCACATATGTTTCCTTGCCATAGATCACATTCTTGGATTTCTGGTGGAGACCATTTCTTGGTCAAAAATCCGTAGGTGTTAGCCTTCGGTATTATTGAAAATGGTCGTTCATGGCTATTTTCGACAAAAATGGGGGTTGTGTGGCCATTGATCGTCGACCAGAGGCTCATACACCTCACCCCACATATGTTTCCTTGCCATAGATCACATTCTTGGATTTCTGGTGGAGACCATTTCTTGGGCAAAAATCCGAATGTGTTAGCCTTTGGTATTTTTGAAAATGGTCATTCATGGCTATTTTCGACAAAAATGGGGGTTGTGTGGCCATTGATCTTCGACCAGAGGCTCATACACCTCACTACACATATGTTTCCTTGCCATAGATCACATTCTTGGATTTATGGTGGAGACCATTTCTTGGTCAAAAATCCGTAGGTGTTAGCCTTCAGTGTCATTGAAAATGGTCGTTCATGGCTATTTTCGACAAAAATGGGGGTTGTGTGGCCATTGATCATCGACCAGAGGCTCATACACCTCACCCCACATATGTTTCCTTGCCATAGATCACATTCTTGGATTTTTGGTGGAGACCATTTCTTGGTCAAAAATCCGTAGGTCTTAGCCTCTAATATTATTGAATATGGTCGCTCATGGCTATTTTCGGCAAAATGGGGGTTGTGTGGCCATTGATCATCGACCAGAGGCTCGTACACCTCACCCCACATATGTTTCCTTGCCATAGATCACATTCTTGGATTTCTGGTGGAGACCATTTCTTGGTTAAAAATCCGTACGTGTTAGCCTTTGGTATTTTTGAAAATGGTCATTCATGGCTATTTTCGACAAAAATGGGGGTTGTGTGGCCATTGATCATCGACTAGAGGCTCATACACCTCACCCCACATATGTTTCCTTGCCATAGATCACATTCTTGGATTTCTGGTGGAGACCATTTCTTGGTCAAAAATCCGTAGGTGTTAGCCTTCGGTATTATTGAAAATGGTCGTTCATGGCTATTTTCGACAAAAATGGGGGTTGTGTGGCCATTGATCATCGACCAGACGCTCATACACCTCACCCCACATATGTTTCCTTGCCATAGATCACATTCTTGGATTTCTGGTGGAGACCATTTCTTGGTCTAAAATCCGTAGGTGTTAGCCTCTAGTATTATTGAAAATGGTCGCTCATGGCTATTTTCAAGGTCGCTCATGGCTATTTTCATAAAAAATGGGGGTTGTGTGCCCATTTATCATCGACTAGAGGCTCATAAACCTCACCCCACATATGTTTCCTTGCCATAGATTACATTCTTGGATTTCTGGTGGAAACCATTTCTTGGTTAAAAACTCGTACGTGTTAGCCTTCGGTATTATTGAAAATGGTCATTCATGGCTATTTTCGGCAAAATGGGGGTTGTGTGGCCATTGATCGTCGACCAGAGGCTCATACACCTCACCCCACATATGTTTCCTTGTCGTAGATCACATTCTTGGATTTCTGGTGGAGACCATTTCTTGGTCAAAAATTCGTAGGTGTTAGCCTTCGATATTATTGAAAATGGTCGTTCATGGCTATTTTCGACAAAAATGGGGGTTGTGTGGCCATTTATCATTGACTAGAGGCTCATACACCTCACCCCACATATGTTTCCTTGCCATAGATCACATTCTTGGATTTCTGGTGGAGACCATTTCTTGGTCAAAAATCCGTAGGTGTTAGCGTTCGGTATTATTGAAAATGGTCGTTCATGGCTATTTTCGACAAAAATGGGGGTTGTGTGGCCATTGATCGTCGACCAGAGGCTCATACACCTCACCCCACATATGTTTCCTTGCCATAGATCACATTCTTGGATTTCTAGTGGAGACCATTTCTTGGGCAAAAATCCGAATGTGTTAGCCTTTGGTATTTTTGAAAATGGTCATTCATGGCTATTTTCGACAAAAATGGGGGTTGTGTGGCCATTGATCTTCGACCAGAGGCTCATACACCTCACTACACATATGTTTCCTTGCCATAGATCACATTCTTGGATTTATGGTGGAGACCATTTCTTGGTCAAAAATCCGTAGGTGTTAGCCTTCAGTGTCATTGAAAATGGTCGTTCATGGCTATTTTCGACAAAAATGGGGGTTGTGTGGCCATTGATCATCGACCAGAGGCTCATACACCTCACCCCACATATGTTTCCTTGCCATAGATCACATTCTTGGATTTCTGGTGGAGACCATTTCTTGGTCAAAAATCCGTAGGTCTTAGCCTCTAATATTATTGAAAATGGTCGCTCATGGCTATTTTCGGCAAAATGGGGGTTGTGTGGCCATTGATCATCGACCAGAGGCTCGTACACCTCACCCCACATATGTTTCCTTGCCATAGATCACATTCTTGGATTTCTGGTGGAGACCATTTCTTGGTTAAAAATCCGTACGTGTTAGCCTTTGGTATTTTTGAAAATGGTCATTCATGGCTATTTTCGACAAAAATGTGGGTTGTGTGGCCATTGATCATCGACTAGAGGCTCATACACCTCACCCCACATATGTTTCCTTGCCATAGATCACATTCTTGGATTTCTGGTGGAGACCATTTCTTGGTCAAAAATCCGTAGGTGTTAGCCTTCGGTATTATTGAAAATGGTCGTTCATGGCTATTTTCGACAAAAATGGGGGTTGTGTGGCCATTGATCATCGACCAGACGCTCATACACCTCACCCCACATATGTTTCCTTGCCATAGATCACATTCTTGGATTTCTGGTGGAGACCATTTCTTGGTCTAAAATCCGTAGGTGTTAGCCTCTAGTATTATTGAAAATGGTCGCTCATGGCTATTTTCAAGGTCGCTCAAGGCTATTTTCATAAAAAATGGGGGTTGTGTGGCCATTTATCATCGACTAGAGGCTCATAAACCTCACCCCACATATGTTTCCTTGCCGTAGATTACATTCTTGGATTTCTGGTGGAAACCATTTCTTGGTTAAAAACTCGTACGTGTTAGCCTTCGGTATTATTGAAAATGGTCATTCATGGCAATTTTCGGCAAAATGGGGGTTGTGTGGCCATTGATCGTCGACCAGAGGCTCATACACCTCACCCCACATATGTTTCCTTGTCGTAGATCACATTCTTGGATTTCTGGTGGAGACCATTTCTTGGTCAAAAATCCGTAGGTGTTAGCCTTCGATATTATTGAAAATGGTCGTTCATGGCTATTTTCGACAAAAATGGGGGTTGTGTGGCCATTGATCATCGACCAGAGGCTCATACACCTCACCCCACATATGTTTCCTTGCCATAGATCACATTCTTGGATTTCTGGTGGAGACCATTTCTTGGTTAAAAACTCGAACGTGTTAGCCTTCGGTATTATTGAAAATGGTCGTTCATGGCTATTTTCGGCAAAATGGGGGTTGTGTGGCCATTTATCATCGACCAGAGGCTGATACACCTCACCCCACATATGTTTCCTTGCCATAGATCACATTCTTGGATTTCTGGTGGAGACCATTTCTTGGTCTAAAATCCGTAGGTGTTAGCCTCTAGTATTATTGAAAATGGTCGCTCATGGCTATTTTCAAGGTCGTTCATGGCTATTTTCGACAAAAATGGGGGTTGTGTGGCCATTGATCATCGACCAGACGCTCATACACCTCACCCCACATATGTTTCCTTGCCATAGATCACACTCTTGGATTTCTGGTGGAGACCATTTCTTGGTCAAAAATCCGTAGGTGTTAGCCTTCGGTATTATTGAAAATGGTCGTTCATGGCTATTTTCGACAAAAATGGGGGCTGTGTGGCCATTGATCATCGACCAGAGGCTCATACACCTCACCCCACATATGTTTCCTTGCCATAGATCACATTCTTGGATTTCTGGTGGAGACCATTTCTTGGTCTAAAATCCGTAGGTGTTAGCCTCTAGTATTATTGAAAATGGTCGCTCATGGCTATTTTCAAGGTCGCTCATGGCTATTTTCATAAAAAATGGGGGTTCTGTGGACATTGATCGTCGACCAGAGGCTCGTACACCTCACCCCACATATGTTTCCTTGCCATAGATCACATTCTTGGATTTCTGGTGGAGACCATTTCTTGGTTAAAAACTCGTACGTGTTAGCCTTTGGTATTATTGAAAATGGTCATTCATGGCTATTTTCGGCAAAATGGGGGTTGTGTGGCCATTGATCATCGACCAGACGCTCATACACCTCACCCCACATATGTTTCCTTGCCATAGATCACATTCTTGGATTTCTGGTGGAGACCATTTCTTGGTCAAAAATCCGTAGGTGTTAGCCTTCGGTATTATTGTAAATGGTCATTCATGGCTATTTTCGACAAAAATGGGGGTTGTGTGGCCATTGATCATGGACCAGAGGCTCATACACCTCACCCCACATATGTTTCCTTGCCATAGATCACATTCTTGGATTTCTGGTGGAGACCATTTCTTGGTCAAAAATCCGTAGGTCTTAGCCTCTAGTATTATTGAAAATGGTCGCTCATGTCTATTTTCGACAAAAATGGGGGTTGTGTGGCCATTGATCTTCGACCAGAGGCTCATACACCTCACTACACATATGTTTCCTTGCCATAGATCACATTCTTGGATTTATGGTGGAGACCATTTCTTGGTCAAAAATCCGTAGGTGTTAGCCTTCAGTGTCATTGAAATTGGTCGTTCATGGCTATTTTCGACAAAAATTAGGGTTGTGTGGCCATTGATCGTCGACCAGAGGCTCATACACCTCACCCCACATATGTTTCCTTGCCATAGATCACATTCTTGGATTTCTGGTGGAGACCATTTCTTGGTCAAAAATCCGTAGGTGTTAGCCTTCAGTATTATTGAAAATGGTCGTTCATGGCTATTTTCGACAAAAATGGGGGTTGTGTGGCCATTGATCATCGACCAGACGCTCATACACCTCACCCCACATATGTTTCCTTGCCATAGATCACATTCTTGGATTTCTGGTGGAGACCATTTCTTGGTTAAAAACTCGTACGTGTTAGCCTTCGGTATTATTGAAAATGGTCATTCATGGCTATTTTCGGCAAAATGGGGGTTGTGTGGCCATTGATCATCGACCAGAGGCTCGTACACCTCACCCCACATATGTTTCCTTGCCATAGATCACATTCTTGGTTTTCTGGTGGAGACCATTTCTTGGTTAAAAATCCGTACGTGTTAGCCTTTGGTATTTTTGAAAATGGTCATTCATGGCTATTTTCGACAAAAATGGGGGTTGTGTGGCCATTGATCATCGACTAGAGGCTCATATACCTCACCCCACATATGTTTCCTTGCCATAGATCACATTCTTGGATTTCTGGTGGAGACCATTTCTTGGTCAAAAATCCGTAGGTGTTAGCCTTCGGTATTATTGAAAATGGTCGTTCATGGCTATTTTCGACAAAAATGGGGGTTGTGTGGCCATTGATCATCGACCAGACGCTCATACACCTCACCCCACATATGTTTCCTTGCCATAAGTCACATTCTTGGATTTCTGGTGGAGACCATTTCTTGGTCTAAAATCCGTAGGTGTTAGCCTCTAGTATTATTGCAAATGGTCGCTCATGGCTATTTTCAAGGTCGCTCATGGCTATTTTCATAAAAAATGGGGGTTGTGTGGCCATTTATCATCGACTAGAGGCTCATACACCTCACCCCACATATGTTTCCTTGCCATAGATCACATTCTTGGATTTCTGGTGGAGACCATTTCTTGGTTAAAAACTCGTACGTGTTAGCCTTTGGTATTATTGAAAATGGTCATTCATTGCTATTTTCGGCAAAATGGGGGTTGTGTGGCCATTGATCATCGACCAGACGCTCATACACCTCACCCCACATATGTTTCCTTGCCATAGATCACATTCTTGGATTTCTGGTGGAGACCATTTCTTGGTCAAAAATCCGTAGGTGTTAGCCTTCGGTATTATTGTAAATGGTCATTCATGGCTATTTTCGACAAAAATGGGGGTTGTGTGGCCATTGATCATCGACCAGAGGCTCATACACCTCACCCCACATATGTTTCCTTGCCATAGATCACATTCTTGGATTTCTGGTGGAGACCATTTCTTGGTCAAAAATCCGTAGGTGTTAGCCTTCGGTATTATTGAAAATGGTCGTTCATGGCTATTTTCGACAAAAATGGGGGTTGTGTGGCCATTGATCATCGACCAGACGCTCATACACCTCACCCCACATATGTTTCCTTGCCATAGATCACATTCTTGGATTTCTGGTGGAGACCATTTCTTGGTTAAAAACTCGTACGTGTTAGCCTTTGGTATTTTTGAAAATGGTCATTCAAGGCTATTTTCGACAAAAATGGGGGTTGTGTGGTCATTGATCTTCGACCAGAGGCTCATACACCTCACTACACAAATGTTTCCTTGCCATAGATCACATTCTTGGATTTATGGTGGAGATCATTTCTTGGTCAAAAATCCGTAGGTGTTAGCCTTCAGTGTCATTGAAAATGGTCGTTCATGGCTATTTTCGACAAAAATTAGGGTTGTGTGGCCATTGATCGTCGACCAGAGGCTCATACACCTCACCCCACATATGTTTCCTTGCCATAGATCACATTCTTGGATTTCTGGTGGAGACCATTTCTTGGTCAAAAATCCGTAGGTGTTAGCCTTCGGTATTATTGAAAATGGTCGTTCATGGCTATTTTCGACAAAAATGGGGGTTGTGTGGCCATTGATCATCGACCAGACGCTCATACACCTCACCCCACATATGTTTCCTTGCCATAGATCACATTCTTGGATTTCTGGTGGTGACCATTACTTGGTCTAAAATCCATAGGTGTTAGCCTCTAGTATTATTGAAAATGGTCGCTCATGGCTATTTTCAAGGTCGCTCATGGCTATTTTCATAAAAAATGGGGGTTGTGTGGCCATTTATTATCGACTAGAGGCTCATAAACCTCACCCCACATATGTTTCCTTGCCATAGATTACATTCTTGGATTTCTGGTGGAAACCATTTCTTGGTTAAAAACTCGTACGTGTTAGCCTTCGGTATTATTGAAAATGGTCATTCATGGCTATTTTCGGCAAAATGGGGGTTGTGTGGCCATTGATCATCGACCAGAGGCTCGTACACCTCACCCCACATATGTTTCCTTGCCATAGATCACATTCTTGGATTTCTGGTGGAGACCATTTCTTGGTCAAAAATCAGTAGGTGTTAGCCTTCGGTATTATTGAAAATGGTCGTTCATGGCTATTTTCGACAAAAATGGGGGTTGTGTGGCCATTGATCATCGACTAGAGGCTCATACACCTCACCCCACATATGTTTCCTTGCCATAGATCACATTCTTGGATTTCTGGTGGAGACCATTGCTTGGTCAAAAATCCGTAAGTGTTAGCCTTCGGTATTATTGAAAATGGTCGTTCATGGCTATTTTCGACAAAAATGGGGGTTGTGTGGCCATTGATCATCGACCAGACGCTCATACACCTCACCCCACATATGTTTCCTTGCCATAGATCACATTCTTGGATTTCTGGTGGAGACCATTTCTTGGTCTAAAATCCGTAGGTGTTAGCCTCTAGTATTATTGAAAATGGTCGCTCATGGCTATTTTCAAGGTCGCTCATGGCTATTTTCATAAAAAATGGGGGTTGTGTGGCCATTTATCATCGACTAGAGGCCCATAAACCTCACCCCACATATGTTTCCTTGGCATAGATTACATTCTTGGATTTCTGGTGGAAACCATTTCTTGGTTAAAAACTCGTACGTGTTAGCCTTCGGTATTATTGAAAATGGTCATTCATGGCTATTTTTGGCAAAATGGGGGTTGTGTGGCCATTGATCATCGACCAGAGGCTCATACACCTCACCCCACATATGTTTCCTTGTCATAGATCACATTCTTGGATTTCTGGTGGAGACCATTTCTTGGTCAAAAATCCGTAGGTGTTAGCCTTCGATATTATTGAAAATGGTCGTTCATGGCTATTTTCGACAAAAATGGGGGTTGTGTGGCCATTGATCATCGACCAGAGGCTCATACACCCCACCCCACATATGTTTCCTTTCCATAGATCACATTCTTGGATTTCTGGTGGAGACCATTTCCTGGATAAAAACTCGTACGTGTTAGCCTTTGGTATTATTGAAAATGGTCATTCATGGCTATTTTCGGCAAAATGGGGGTTGTGTGGCCATTGATCGTCGACCAGAGGCTCATACACCTCACCCCACGCATGTTTCCTTGCCATAGATCACATTCTTGGATTTCTGGTGGAGACCATTTCTTGGTAAAAAATCCGTAGGTGTTAGCCTTCAATGTCATTGAAAATGGTCGTTCATGGCTATTTTCGACAAAAATTAGGGTTGTGTGGCCATTGATCGTCGACCAGAGGCTCATACACCTCACCCCACATATGTTTCCTTGCCATAGATCACATTCTTGGATTTCTGGTGGAGACCATTTCTTGGGCAAAAATCCGTAGGTGTTAGCCTTTGGTATTTTTGAAAATGGTCATTCATGGCTATTTTCGACAAAAATGGGGGTTGTGTGGCCATTGATCTTCGACCAGAGGCTCATACACCTCACTACACATATGTTTCCTTGCCATAGATCACATTCTTGGATTTATGGTGGAGACCATTTCTTGGTCAAAAATCTGTAGGTGTTAGCCTTCAGTGTCATTGAAAATGGTCGTTCATGGCTATTTTCGACAAAAATTAGGGTTGTGTGGCCATTGATCATCGACCAGAGGCTCATACACCTCACCCCACATATGTTTCCTTGCCATAGATCACATTCTTGGATTTCTGGTGGAGACCATTTCTTGGTCAAAAATCCGTAGGTGTTAGCCTTCGTTATTATTGAAAATGGTCGTTCATGGCTATTTTCGACAAAAATGGGGGTTGTGTGGCCATTGATCATCGACCTGACGCTCATACACCTCACCCCACATATGTTTCCTTGCCATAGATCACATTCTTGGATTTCTGGTGGAGACCATTTCTTGGTCTAAAATCCGTAGGTGTTAGCCTCTAGTATTATTGAAAATGGTCGCTCATGGCTATTTTCAAGGTCGCTCATGGCTATTTTCGACAAAAATGGGGGTTATGTGGCCATTTATCATCGACTAGAGGCTCATAAACCTCACCCCACATATGTTTCCTTGCCATAGATCACATTCTTGGATTTCTGGTGGAGACCATTTCTTGGTTAAAAACTCGTACGTGTTAGCCTTCGGTATTATTGAAAATGGTCGTTCATGGCTATTTTCGGCAAAATGGGGGTTGTGTGGCCATTGATCATCGACCAGAGGCTCGTACACCTCACCCCACATATGTTTCCTTGCCATAGATCACATTCCTGGATTTCTGGTGGAGACCATTTCTTGGTCAAAAATCCGTACGTGTTAGCCTTTGGTATTTTTGAAAATGGTCATTCATGGCTATTTTCGACAAAAATGGGGGTTGTGTGGCCATTGATCTTCGACCAAAGGCTCATACACCTCACTACACATATGTTTCCTTGCCATAGATCACATTCTTGGATTTATGGTGGAGTCCATTTCTTGGTCAAAAATCCGTAGGTGTTAGCCTTTAGTGTCATTGAAAATGGTCGTTCATGGCTATTTTCGACAAAAATTAGGGTTGTGTGGCCATTGATCGTCGACTAGAGGCTCATACACCTCGCCCCACATATGTTTCCTTGCCATAGATCACATTCTTGGATTTCTGGTGGAGACCATTTCTTGGTCAAAAATCTGTAGGTCTTAGCCTCTAGTATTATTGAAAATGGTCGCTCATGGCTATTTTCATAAAAAATGGGGGTTGTGTGGCCATTTATCATCGACTAGAGGCTCATAAACCTCACCCCACATATGTTTCCTTGCCATAGATCACATTCTTGGATTTCTGGTGGAGACCATTTCTTGGTTAAAAACTCGTACGTGTTAGCCTTCGGTATTATTGAAAATGGTCGTTCATGGCTATTTTCGGCAAAATGGGGGTTGTGTGGCCATTGATCATTGACCAGAGGCTCGTACACCTCACCCCACATATGTTTCCTTGCCATAGATCACATTCTTGGATTTATGGTGGAGACCATTTCTTGGTCAAAAATCCGTACGTGTTAGCCTTTGCTATTTTTGAAAATGGTCATTCATGGCTATTTTCGACAAAAATGGGGGTTGTGTGGCCATTTATCATCGACTAGAGGCTCATAAACCTCACCCCACATATGTTTCCTTGCCATAGATCACATTCTTGGATTTCTGGTGGAGACCATTTCTTGGTCTAAAATCCGTAGGTGTTAGCCTCTACTATTATTGAAAATGGTCGCTCATGGCTATTTTCAAGGTCGCTCATGGCTATTTTCATAAAAAATGGGGGTTGTGTGTCCATTTATCATCGACTAGAGGCTCATAAACCTCACCCCACATATGTTTCCTTGCCATAGATCACATTCTTGGATTTCTGGTGGAGACCATTTCTTGGTCAAAAATCCGTAGGTGTTAGCCTTCGGTATTATTGAAAATGGTCGTTCATGGCTATTTTCGACAAAAATGGGGGTTGTGTGGCCATTGATCATCGACCAGAGGCTCATACACCTCACCCCACATATGTTTCCTTGCCATAGATCACATTCTTGGATTTCTGGTGGAGACCATTTCTTGGTCAAAAATCCGTAGGTGTTAGCCTTCGGTATTATTGAAAATGGTCGTTCATGGCTATTTTCGGCAAAATGGGGGTTGTGTGGCCATTGATCGTCGACCAGAGGCTCATACACCTCACCCCACATATGTTTCCTTGTCGTAGATCACATTCTTGGATTTCTGGTGGAGACCATTTCTTGGTTAAAAACTCGTACGTGTTAGCCTTCGGTATTATTGAAAATGGTCATTCATGGCTATTTTCGGCAAAATGGGGGTTGTGTGGCCATTGATCGTCGACCAGAGGCTCATACACCTCACCCCACATATGTTTCCTTGTCGTATATCACATTCTTGGATTTCTGGTGGAGACCATTTCTTGGTCAAAAATCCGTAGGTCTTAGCCTCTAGTATTATTGAAAATGGTCGCTCATGGCTATTTTCAGCAAAAATGGGGGTTGTGTGGCCATTGATCGTCGACCAGAGGCTCATACACCTCACCCCACATATGTTTCCTTGCCATAGATCACATTCTTGGATTTCTGGTGGAGACCATTTCTTGGTCAAAAATCCGTAGGTCTTAGCCTCTAATATTTTTGAAAATCGTCGCTCATGGCTATTTTCGGCAAAATGGGGGTTGTGTGGCCATTGATCATCGACCAGAGGCTCGTACACCTCACCCCACATATGTTTCCTTGCCATAGATCACATTCTTGGATTTCTGGTGGAGACCATTTCTTGGTCAAAAATCCGTAGGTGTTAGCCTTTGGTATTATTGAAAATGGTCATTCATGGCTATTTTCGGCAAAATGGGGGTTGTGTGGCCATTGATCATCGACCAGAGGCTCATACACCTCACCCCACATATGTTTCCTTGCCATAGATCACATTCTTGGATTTCTGGTGGAGACCATTTCTTGGTCAAAAATCCGTAGGTCTTAGCCTCTAGTATTATTGAAAATGGTCGCTGTTAGCCTTCGGTATTATTGAAAATGGTCATTCATGGCTATTTTTGACAAAAATGGGGGTTGTGTGGCCATTGATCATCGACTAGAGGCTCATACACCTCACTACACATATGTTTCCTTGCCATAGATCACATTCTTGGATTTCTGGTGGAGACCATTTCTTGGTCTAAAATCCGTAGGTGTTAGCCTCTAGTATTAGTGAAAATGGTCGCTCATGGCTATTTTCAAGGTCGCTCATGGCTATTTTCATAAAAAATGGGGGTTGTGTGGCCATTTATCATCGACTAGAGGCTCATAAACCTCACCCCACATATGTTTCCTTGCCATAGATTACATTCTTGGATTTCTGGTGGAAACCATTTCTTGGTTAAAAACTCGTACGTGTTAGCCTTCGGTATTATTGAAAATGGTCATTCATGGCTATTTTCGGCAAAATGGGGGTTGTGTGGCCATTGATCGTAGACCAGAGGCTCATACACCTCACCCCACATATGTTTCCTTGTCGTAGATCACATTCTTAGATTTCTGGTGGAGACCATTTCTTGGTCAAAAACTCGTACGTGTTAGCCTTCGATATTATTGAAAATGGTCGTTCATGGCTATTTTCGACAAAAATGGGGGTTGTGTGGCCATTGATCATCGACCATAGGCTCATACACCTCACCCCACATATGTTTCCTTGCCATAGATCACATTCTTGGATTTCTGGTGGAGACCATTTCTTGGTCAAAAATCCATAGGTGTTAGCCTTCGGTATTATTGAAAATGGTCGTTCATGGCTATTTTCGGCAAAATGGGGGTTGTGTGGCCATTGATCATCGACCAGAGGCTCGTACACCTCACCCCACATATGTTTCCTTGCCATAGATCACATTCTTGGATTTCTGGTGGACACCATTTCTTGGTCAAAAATCCGTACGTGTTAGCCTTTGGTATTTTTGAAAATGGTCATTCATGGCTATTTTCGACAAAAATGGGGGTTGTGTGGCCATTGATCATCGACTAGAGGCTCATACACCTCACCCCACATATGTTTCCTTGCCATAGATCAAATTCTTGGATTTCTGGTGGAGACCATTTCTTGGTCAAAAATCCGTAGGTGTTAGCCTTCGGTATTATTCAAAATGGTCGTTCATGGCTATTTTCGACAAAAATGGGGGTTGTGTGGCCATTGATCATCGACCAGACGCTCATACACCTCACCCCACATATGTTTCCTTGCCATAGATCACATTCTTGGATTTCTGGTGGAGACCATTTCTTGGTCTAAAATCCGTAGGTCTTAGCCTCTAGTATTATTGAAAATGGTCATTCATGGCTATTTTCGGCAAAATGGGGGTTGTGTGGCCATTGATCGTCGACCAGAGGCTCATACACCTCACCCCACATATGTTTCCTTGCCATAGATCACATTCTTGGATTTTTGGTGGAGACCATTTCTTGGTCAAAAACTCGTACGTGTTAGCCTTCGGTATTATTGAAAATGGTCGTTCATGGCTATTTTCGGCAAAATGGGGGTTGTGTGGCCATTGATCGTCGACTAGAGGCTCATACACCTCACCCCACATATGTTTCCTTGCCATAGATCACATTCTTGGATTTCTGGTGGAGACCATTTCTTGGGCAAAAATCCGTAGGTGTTAGCCTTCGGTATTATTGAAAATGGTCGTTCATGGCTATTTTTGACAAAAATGGGGGTTGTGTGGCCATTGATCATCGACCAGACGCACATACACCTAACCCCACATATGTTTCCTTGTCATAGATCACATTCTTGGATTTCTGGTGGAGACCATTTCTTGGTCTAAAATCCATAGGTGTTAGCCTCTAGTATTATTGAAAATGGTCGCTCATGGCTATTTTCAAGGTCGTTCATGGCTATTTTCGACAAAAATGTGGGTTGTGTGGCCATTGATCATCGACCAGACGCTCATACACCTCACCCCACATATGTTTCCTTGCCATAGATCACATTCTTGGATTTCTGGTGGAGACCATTTCTTGGTTAAAAACTCGTACGTGTTAGCCTTCGGTATTATTGAAAATGGTCGTTCATGGCTATTTTCGACAAAAATGGGGGTTGTGTGGCCATTGATCATCGACCAGAGGCTCGTACACCTCACCCCACATATGTTTCCTTGCCATAGATCACATTCTTGGATTTCTGGTGGAGACCATTTCTTGGTCTAAAATCCGTAGGTGTTAGCCTCTAATATTATTGAAAATGGTCGCTCATGGCTATTTTCGGCAAAATGGGGGTTGTGTGGCCATTGATCATCGACTAAAGGCTCGTACACCTCACCCCACATATGTTTCCTTGCCATAGATCACATTCTTGGATTTCTGGTGGAGACCATTTCTTGGTTAAAAACTCGTACGTGTTAGCCTTCGGTATTATTGAAAATGGTCGTTCATGGCTATTTTCGGCAAAATGGGGGTTCTGTGGCCATTGATCATCGACTAGAGGCTCGTACACCTCACCCCACATATGTTTCCTTGCCATAGATCACATTCTTGGATTTCTGGTGGAGACCATTTCTTGGTCAAAAATCCGTAGGTGTTAGCCGGTATTTTTGAAAATGGTCGTTCATGGCTATTTTCATAAAAAAATGGGGGTTGTGTGGCCATTGATCATCGACCAGAGGCTCATACACCTCACCCCACATATGTTTCCTTGCTATAGATCACATTCTTGGATTTCTGGTGGAGACCATTTCTTGGTCAAAAATCCGCAGGTCTTAGCCTCTAGTATTATTGAAAATGGTCGCTCATGGCTATTTTCAAGGTCGCTCATGGCTATTTTCATAAAAAATGGGGGTTGTGTGGCCATTGATCATCGACCAGAGGCTCATACACCTCACCCCACATATGTTTCCTTGCCATAGATCACATTCTTGGATTTCGGGTGGAGACCGTTTCTTGGATAAAAACTCGTAGGTGTTAGCCTTCGGTATTATTGAAAATGGTCATTCATGGCTATTTTCGACAAAAATGGGGGTTGTGTGGCCATTGATCATCGACTAGAGGCTCATACACCTCACCCCACATATATTTCCTTGCCATAGATCACATTCTTGGATTTCTGGTGGAGACCATTTCTTGGTCAAAAATCCGTAGGTGTTAGCCTTCGGTATTATTGAAAATGGTCGTTCATGGCTATTTTCAACAAAATGGGGGTTGTGTGGCAATTGATCATCGACCAGAGGCTCATACACCTCACCCCACATATGTTTCCTTGCCATAGATCACATTCTTGGATTTCTGGTGGAGACCGTTTCTTGGTCAAAAATCCGTAGGTCTTAGCCTCCAGTATTATTGAAAATGGTCGCTCATGGCTATTTTCATAAAAAATGGGGGTTGTGTGGCCATTTATCATCGACTAGAGGCTCATAAACCTCACCCCACATATGTTTCCTTGCCATAGATTACATTCTTGGATTTCTGGTGGAAACCATTTCTTGGTTAAAAACTTGTACGTGTTAGCCTTCGGTATTATTGAAAATGGTCATTCATGGCTATTTTCGACAAAAATGGGGGTTGTGTGGCCATTGATCATCGACCAGAGGCTCATAAACCTCACCCCACATATGTTTCCTTGCCATAGATCACATTCTTGGATTTCTGGTGGAAACCATTTCTTGGTCAAAAATCCGTAGGTGTTAGCCTTCGGTATTTTTGAAAATGGTCGTTCATGGCTATTTTCGACAAAAATGGGGGTTATGTGGCCATTGATCATCGACTAGACGCTCATACACCTCACCCCACATATGTTTCCTTGCCATAGATCACATTCTTGGATTTCTGGTGGAGACCATTTCTTGGTCTAAAATCCGTAGGTCTTAGCCTCTAGTATTATTGAAAATGGTCATTCATGGCTATTTTCGGCAAAATTGGGGTTGTGTGGCCATTGATCGTCGACCAGAGGCTCATACACCTCACCCCACATATGTTTCCTTGCCATAGATCACATTCTTGGATTTTTGGTGGAGACCATTTCTTGGTCAAAAACTCGTACGTGTTAGCCTTCGGTATTATTGAAAATGGTCGTTCATGGCTATTTTCGGCAAAATGGGGGTTGTGTGGCCATTGATCGTCGACCAGAGGCTCATACACCTCACCCCACATATGTTTCCTTGCCATAGATCACATTCTTGGATTTCTGGTGGAGACCATTTCTTGGGCAAAAATCTGTAGGTGTTAGCCTTCGGTATTATTGAAAATGGTCGTTCATGGCTATTTTTGACAAAAATGGGGGTTGTGTGGCCATTGATCATCGACCAGACGCACATACACCTAACCCCACATATGTTTCCTTGTCATAGATCACATTCTTGGATTTCTGGTGGAGACCATTTCTTGGTCTAAAATCCATAGGTGTTAGCCTCTAGTATTATTGAAAATGGTCGCTCATGGCTATTTTCAAGGTCGTTCATGGCTATTTTCGAAAAAATGTGGGTTGTGTAGCCATTGATCATCGACCAGACGCTCATACACCTCACCCCACATATGTTTCCTTGCCATAGATCACATTCTTGGATTTCTGGTGGAGACCATTTCTTGGTTAAAAACTCGTACGTGTTAGCCTTCGGTATTATTGAAAATGGTCGTTCATGGCTATTTTCAACAAAAATGGGGGTTGTGTGGCCATTGATCATCGACCAGAGGCTCGTACACCTCACCCCACATATGTTTCCTTGCCATAGATCACATTCTTGGATTTCTGGTGGAGACCATTTCTTGGTCTAAAATCCGTAGGTGTTAGCCTCTAATATTATTGAAAATGGTCGCTCATGGCTATTTTCGGCAAAATGGGGGTTGTGTGGCCATTGATCATCGACTAAAGGCTCGTACACCTCACCCCACATATGTTTCCTTGCCATAGATCACATTCTTGGATTTCTGGTGGAGAACATTTCTTGGTTAAAAACTCGTACGTGTTAGCCTTCGGTATTATTGAAAATGGTCGTTCATGGCTATTTTCGGCAAAATGGGGGTTCTGTGGCCATTGATCATCGACTAGAGGCTCGTACACCTCACCCCACATATGTTTCCTTGCCATAGATCACATTCTTGGATTTCTGGTGGAGACCATTTCTTGGTCAAAAATCCGTAGGTGTTAGCCTTTGGTATTTTTGAAAATGGTCGTTCATGGCTATTTTCATAAAAAAATGGGGGTTGTGTGGCCATTGATCATCGACCAGAGGCTCATACACCTCACCCCACATATGTTTCCTTGCCATAGATCACATTCTTGGATTTCTGGTGGAGACCATTTCTTGGTCAAAAATCCGCAGGTCTTAGCCTCTAGTATTATTGAAAATGGTCGCTCATGGCTATTTTCAAGGTCGCTCATGGCTATTTTCATAAAAAATGGGGGTTGTGTGGCCATTGATCATCGACCAGAGGCTCATACACCTCACCCCACATATGTTTCCTTGCCATAGATCACATTCTTAAATTTCTGGTGGAGACCGTTTCTTGGATAAAAACTCGTAGGTGTTAACCTTCGGTATTATTGAAAATGGTCATTCATGGCTATTTTCGACAAAAATGGGGGTTGTGTGGCCATTGATCATCGACTAGAGGCTCATACACCTCACCCCACATATGTTTCCTTGCCATAGATCACATTCTTGGATTTCTGGTGGAGACCATTTCTTGGTCAAAAATCCGTAGGTGTTAGCCTTCGGTATTATTGAAAATGGTCGTTCATGGCTATTTTCGACAAAATGGGGGTTGTGTGGCAATTGATCATCGACCAGAGGCTCATACACCTCACCCCACATATGTTTCCTTGCCATAGATCACATTCTTGGATTTCTGGTGGAGACCATTTCTTGGTCTAAAATCCGTAGGTGTTAGCCTCTAATATTATTGAAAATGGTCGCTCATGGCTATTTTCGGCAAAATGGGGGTTGTGTGGCCATTGATCATCGACTAAAGGCTCGTACACCTCACCCCACATATGTTTCCTTGCCATAGATCACATTCTTGGATTTCTGGTGGAGAACATTTCTTGGTTAAAAACTCGTACGTGTTAGCCTTCGGTATTATTGAAAATGGTCGTTCATGGCTATTTTCGGCAAAATGGGGGTTCTGTGGCCATTGATCATCGACTAGAGGCTCGTACACCTCACCCCACATATGTTTCCTTGCCATAGATCACATTCTTGGATTTCTGGTGGAGACCATTTCTTGGTCAAAAATCCGTAGGTGTTAGCCTTTGGTATTTTTGAAAATGGTCGTTCATGGCTATTTTCATAAAAAAATGGGGGTTGTGTGGCCATTGATCATCGACCAGAGGCTCATACACCTCACCCCACATATGTTTCCTTGCCATAGATCACATTCTTGGATTTCTGGTGGAGACCATTTCTTGGTCAAAAATCCGCAGGTCTTAGCCTCTAGTATTATTGAAAATGGTCGCTCATGGCTATTTTCAAGGTCGCTCATGGCTATTTTCATAAAAAATGGGGGTTGTGTGGCCATTGATCATCGACCAGAGGCTCATACACCTCACCCCACATATGTTTCCTTGCCATAGATCACATTCTTAAATTTCTGGTGGAGACCGTTTCTTGGATAAAAACTCGTAGGTGTTAACCTTCGGTATTATTGAAAATGGTCATTCATGGCTATTTTCGACAAAAATGGGGGTTGTGTGGCCATTGATCATCGACTAGAGGCTCATACACCTCACCCCACATATGTTTCCTTGCCATAGATCACATTCTTGGATTTCTGGTGGAGACCATTTCTTGGTCAAAAATCCGTAGGTGTTAGCCTTCGGTATTATTGAAAATGGTCGTTCATGGCTATTTTCGACAAAATGGGGGTTGTGTGGCAATTGATCATCGACCAGAGGCTCATACACCTCACCCCACATATGTTTCCTTGCCATAGATCACATTCTTGGATTTCTGGTGGAGACCGTTTCTTGGTCAAAAATCCGTAGGTCTTAGCCTCCAGTATTATTGAAAATGGTCGCTCATGGCTATTTTCATAAAAAAATGGGGGTTGTGTGGCCATTTATCATCGACTAGAGACTCATAAACCACTCCCCACATATGTTTCCTTGCCATAGATTACATTCTTGGATTTCTGGTGGAAACCATTTCTTGGTTAAAAACTCGTACGTGTTAGCCTTCGGTATTATTGAAAATGGTCATTCATGGCTATTTTCGACAAAAATGGGGGTTGTGTGGCCATTGATCATCGACCAGAGGCTCATAAACCTCACCCCACATATGTTTCCTTGCCATAGATCACATTCTTGGATTTCTGGTGGAAACCATTTCTTGGTCAAAAATCCGTAGGTGTTAGCCTTCGGTATTTTTGAAAATGGTCGTTCATGGCTATTTTCGACAAAAATGGGGGTTATGTGGCCATTGATCATCGACTAGACTCTCATACACCTCACCCCACATATATTTCCTTGCCATAGATCACATTCTTGGATTTCTGGTGGAGACCATTTCTTGGTCTAAAATCCGTAGGTCTTAGCCTCTAGTATTATTGAAAATGGTCATTCATGGCTATTTTCGGCAAAATGGGGGTTGTGTGGCCATTGATCGTCGACCAGAGGCTCATACACCTCACCCCACATATGTTTCCTTGCCATAGATCACATTCTTGGATTTTTGGTGGGGACCATTTCTTGGTCAAAAACTCGTACGTGTTAGCCTTCGGTATTATTGAAAATGGTCGTTCATGGCTATTTTCGGCAAAATGGGGGTTGTGTGGCCATTGATCGTCGACCAGAGGCTCATACACCTCACCCCACATATGTTTCCTTGCCATAGATCACATTCTTGGATTTCTGGTGGAGACCATTTCTTGGGCAAAAATCCGTAGGTGTTAGCCTTCGGTATTATTGAAAATGGTCGTTCATGGCTATTTTTGACAAAAATGGGGGTTGTGTGGCCATTGATCATCGACCAGACGCACATACACCTAACCCCACATATGTTTCCTTGTCATAGATCACATTCTTGGATTTCTGGTGGAGACCATTTCTTGGTCTAAAATCCATAGGTGTTAGCCTCTAGTATTATTGAAAATGGTCGCTCATGGCTATTTTCAAGGTCGTTAATGGCTATTTTCGACAAAAATGTGGGTTGTGTGGCCATTGATCATCGACCAGACGCTCATACACCTCACCCCACATATGTTTCCTTGCCATAGATCACATTCTTGGATTTCTGGTGGAGACCATTTCTTGGTTAAAAACTCGTACGTGTTAGCCTTCGGTATTATTGAAAATGGTCGTTCATGGCTATTTTCGACAAAAATGGGGGTTGTGTGGCCATTGATCATCGACCAGAGGCTCGTACACCTCACCCCACATATGTTTCCTTGCCATAGATCACATTCTTGGATTTCTGGTGGAGACCATTTCTTGGTCTAAAATCCGTAGGTGTTAGCCTCTAATATTATTGAAAATGGTCGCTCATGGCTATTTTCGGCAAAATGGGGGTTGTGTGGCCATTGATCATCGACTAAAGGCTCGTACACCTCACCCCACATATGTTTCCTTGCCATAGATCACATTCTTAGATTTCTGGTGGAGACCATTTCTTGGTTAAAAACTCGTACGTGTTAGCCTTCGGTATTATTGAAAATGGTCGTTCATGGCTATTTTCGGCAAAATGGGGGTTCTGTGGCCATTGATCATCGACTAGAGGCTCGTACACCTCACCCCACATATGTTTCCTTGCCGTAGATCACATTCTTGGATTTCTGGTGGAGACCATTTCTTGGTCAAAAATCCGTAGGTGTTAGCCTTTGGTATTTTTGAAAATGGTCGTTCATGGCTATTTTCATAGAAAAATGGGGGTTGTGTGGCCATTGATCATCGACCAGAGGCTCATACACCTCACCCCACATATGTTTCCTTGCCATAGATCACATTCTTGGATTTCTGGTGGAGACCATTTCTTGGTCAAAAATCCGCAGGTCTTAGCCTCTAGTATTATTGAAAATGGTCGCTCATGGCTATTTTCAAGGTCGCTCATGGCTATTTTCATAAAAAATGGGGGTTGTGTGGCAAGGAAACATATGTGGGGTGATCATCGACCAGAGGCTCATACACCTCACCCCACATATGTTTCCTTGCCATAGATCACATTCTTGGATTTCTGGTGGAGACCGTTTCTTGGATAAAAACTCGTAGGTGTTAGCCTTCGGTATTATTGAAAATGGTCATTCATGGCTATTTTCGACAAAAATGGGGGTTGTGTGGCCATTGATCATCGACTAGAGGCTCATACACCTCACCCCACATATGTTTCCTTGCCATAGATCACATTCTTGGATTTCTGGTGGAGACCATTTCTTGGTCAAAAATCCGTAGGTGTTAGCCTTCGGTATTATTGAAAATGGTCGTTCATGGCTATTTTCGACAAAATGGGGGTTGTGTGGCAATTGATCATCAACCAGAGGCTCATACACCTCACCCCACATATGTTTCCTTGCCATAGATCACATACTTGGATTTCTGGTGGAGACCGTTTCTTGGTCAAAAATCCGTAGGTCTTAGCCTCCAGTATTATTGAAAATGGTCGCTCATGGCTATTTTCATAAAAAATGGGGGTTGTGTGGCCATTTATCATCGACTAGAGGCTCATAAACCTCTCCCCACATATGTTTCCTTGCCATAGATTACATTCTTGGATTTCTGGTGGAAACCATTTCTTGGTTAAAAACTCGTACGTGTTAGCCTTCGGTATTATTGAAAATGGTCATTCATGGCTATTTTCGACAAAAATGGGGGTTGTGTGGCCATTGATCATCGACCAGAGGCTCATAAACCTCACCCCACATATGTTTCCTTGCCATAGATCACATTCTTGGATTTCTGGTGGAAACCATTTCTTGGTCAAAAATCCGTAGGTGTTAGCCTTCGGTATTTTTGAAAATGGTCGTTCATGGCTATTTTCGACAAAAATGGGGGTTATGTGGCCATTGATCATCGACTAGATGCTCATACACCTCACCCCACATATGTTTCCTTGCCATAGATCACATTCTTGGATTTCTGGTGGAGACCATTTCTTGGTCTAAAATCCGTAGGTCTTAGCCTCTAGTATTATTGAAAATGGTCATTCATGGCTATTTTCGGCAAAATGGGGGTTGTGTGGCCATTGATCGTCGACCAGAGGCTCATACACCTCACCCCACATATGTTTCCTTGCCATAGATCACATTCTTGGATTTTTGGTGGAGACCATTTCTTGGTCAAAAACTCGTACGTGTTAGCCTTCGGTATTATTGAAAATGGTCGTTCATGGCTATTTTCGGCAAAATGGGGGTTGTGTGGCCATTGATCGTCGACCAGAGGCTCATACACCTCACCCCACATATGTTTCCTTGCCATAGATCACATTCTTGGATTTCTGGTGGAGACCATTTCTTGGGCAAAAATCCGTAGGTGTTAGCCTTCGGTATTATTGAAAATGGTCGTTCATGGCTATTTTTGACAAAAATGGGGGTTGTGTGGCCATTGATCATCGACCAGACGCACATACACCTAACCCCACATATGTTTCCTTGTCATAGATCACATTCTTGGATTTCTGGTGGAGACCATTTCTTGGTCTAAAATCCATAGGTGTTAGCCTCTAGTATTATTGAAAATGGTCGCTCATGGCTATTTTCAAGGTCGTTCATGGCTATTTTCGACAAAAATGTGGGTTGTGTGGCCATTGATCATCGACCAGACGCTCATACACCTCACCCCACATATGTTTCCTTGCCATAGATCACATTCTTGGATTTCTGGTGGAGACCATTTCTTGGTTAAAAACTCGTACGTGTTAGCCTTCGGTATTATTGAAAATGGTCGTTCATGGCTATTTTCGACAAAAATGGGGGTTGTGTGGCCATTGATCATCGACCAGAGGCTCGTACACCTCACCCCACATATGTTTCCTTGCCATAGATCACATTCTTGGATTTCTGGTGGAGACCATTTCTTGGTCTAAAATCCGTAGGTGTTAGCCTCTAATATTATTGAAAATGGTCGCTCATGGCTATTTTCGGCAAAATGGGGGTTGTGTGGCCATTGATCATCGACTAAAGGCTCGTACACCTCACCCCACATATGTTTCCTTGCCATAGATCACATTCTTGGATTTCTGGTGGAGACCATTTCTTGGTTAAAAACTCGTACGTGTTAGCCTTCGGTATTGTTGAAAATGGTCGTTCATGGCTATTTTCGGCAAAATGGGGGTTCTGTGGCCATTGATCATCGACTAGAGGCTCATACACCTCACCCCACATATGTTTCCTTGCCATACATCACATTCTTGGATTTCTGGTGGAGACCATTTCTTGGTCAAAAATCCGTAGGTGTTAGCCTTTGGTATTTTTGAAAATGGTCGTTCATGGCTATTTTCATAAAAAAATGGGGGTTGTGTGGCCATTGATCATCGACCAGAGGCTCATACACCTCACCCCACATATGTTTCCTTGCCATAGATCAAATTCTTGGATTTCTGGTGGAGACCATTTCTTGGTCAAAAATCCGCAGGTCTTAGCCTCTAGTATTATTGAAAATGGTCGCTCATGGCTATTTTCAAGGTCGCTCATGGCTATTTTCATAAAAAATGGGGGTTGTGTGGCCATTGATCATCGACCAGAGGCTCATACACCTCACCCCACATATGTTTCCTTGCCATAGATCACATTCTTGGATTTCTGGTGGAGACCGTTTCTTGGATAAAAACTCGTAGGTGTTAGCCTTCGGTATTATTGAAAATGGTCATTCATGGCTATTTTCGACAAAAATGGGGGTTGTGTGGCCATTGATCATCGACTAGAGGCTCATACACCTCACCCCACATATGTTTCCTTGCCATAGATCACATTCTTGGATTTCTGGTGGAGACCATTTCTTGGTCAAAAATTGTAACACCCGGATTTTAGGGGTCCAAAACCCGGGGTTAACATAAACACCAGGTATGCTGGGACCAAGTCTCATACATATGATGTATAGTGGCACAGGATCGAATGTCACATCTTTATATACAACAGGAGTTCTATACAAAATAAATAATTACATTATAAGGAGACAACGGTCCAGCAACCCCAAAGTTGACTGGGAGACGACGACCTAGACCTCTCACGAACTCATCACAGCATCCTCCATGAGCATCATCCTGCAGTACCTGGTCTTGACCTGTGGTGTATGTGAGACAGCAAGAGTGAGCTCACATACGTTCATTGCTCAACAAGTTGTGGGGAATAATGTGCATGAACTCGCCAAAGGTGGGAGCTCACGTGAAGTGTAAGGCTTACCAAAGAAGATGGTTAGAGCTGAGCATTGCTTTTAAGGTTGGTCAAAATTTTATTAGCAGTTACTAAGTATAAGTAAATACCAACCCAGTTAAATAGTAGAACCAAAGTAACAACTTCACCTGCGATGCAATGCATATGACAAATTGAATTTAGTTCCATAATTTAATCATGTGAGTGTCCGAGCCGCTCATGACCGTGAGCACGGCTAGTATACCAGTTTTACACTCTGCAGAGGTTGCGCATCTTTACCCACAAGTCGTGTATCCCATGTCGCCAGGGTTTGCAAGACCCTTAGACACTTCCGAGGTGAATGGCTAGGGATCCACTACGAGGCCTTTACAAAGTTCCACTAGCTTCCGAAAACCCGCTACAGTTTATAGGAAGATCCAGTACAGGAATCCCTTGCAGGACCGCCATCGCAGCAAAATCCTCCCGAGGGCCTCCCCGCACTGACCTCTCCCCTACTGCCCTTGCCCCTTTCGGGTAAGGTAGTCTTCCACTAGCTTTCCTAATTAATCAGCCAAGGGCGTCCCATTAAACCCCTGTGGTAGCACTGTTTTCCCGGGTGGTTCTCCATGTTCCAATTAACATAATGATCTCAACATGAACAATAAATAACAACTGATAACAAAAATGTAACCATGGATAGTGTATCTCCATACCCAAAACCACATATAGCACTAGCAAGTACTACCCAGAAAGTTCAGTGGTAAACAAGGTATAAAGATAGACAAACTAGGGTAACCTATTGGGTCCCATCAAAATTAACCTATGCAGATCATTATGATTAATTAGAACATGAGTAGGTAAAAAGAAGTGATCAAGGGCACAACTTGCCTGGGCCTTGAGAATCCAGGTACCAGGATGATCCTCAGGTGATACGTATCCTCACTGCTAGTCGTAGCAATTCAAACAAACATTGTATAGCAAGAATTAACATTACACCAAACATGTAAATAAAATACACAGTAATAAACTAGACACTAAAATGAGATCATAGGAAAAAGAATTACTGAATTTGGAGTTATAGAGTTCAAGTTATAAATTTCCTAAGTTTTAAGGTGATTAATAATATGATTAAATGATAAATAAATTTTCTGACAGAGTTCATGTCAAAACAGAGACACTAAATGATAGAGAATATTATTACAAAATTTTAGGAATTGGAATGACTCAATTTGGAGCTAGAATGAATTAGTTATGATTTAATTAAGTTTCTGGATTTATTTTAACACTAAAAATCATTTTCTAAATCATTTTCTATGATTTTATAACTCTCTGGACTCGGCCACATTTAATGGAAAACGCAGGGGGCTCTACGCAAGATTTCCGAGACTCAGGCTACACCCGCACAGGACGGCGGGTTGAATCCGAGAAAACCCAGGGTTTCTTTTATAAAACATACCCGCGAAGGGGTACGGGGTGATATAGGCCGTCGGATTAGAAATCCAAGGCCCAGATCAGAACCTGGCTTAAGTGAACCGGTAAGCTCTGGCGGCCGCCCGATCCGAGATCTACGGATCGGATTTAAAATACCCGAGGTGGCTTTGAATGCATCCGATCCCCATCCAACGGTTCGGATCATCACACGCGAAGGGGTATCTTCCTATTCTAATCGCAGCCGTTCGACAAAAGATCAACGGCCCGCGGCCATCTCTCCCAACTCACCTGACGCGCGACGAAAGCGCCGCCCACTCACGGCGGCCCGCCCGCCGGAGTTCCTAATTCCGGCCAGCACGAGCGCCACAACCCGATTCAATCCCCCCCACGCACAATTGACGATCCCCAGAACTTAATGCCCCCACTAATTTTGGCCGAGATCGAGCGTAGGACCCGACCCCCGGCGCGCCGCGGCGGTGCCAAAGCCATCGTCGGCGACCACGCGAATTAACGTACCTCGGCCAACTCTGAGCTACCGTAAACGTACTAGAGGTTCAAGCGAAGCATGGGGAGGAGGACTCACCGAGGATAGTGGTGTACGCCGAGCTGACCACGCGGTGGCGCGGGTCCGCGGCGGTGACAAGGCACGACGAGCAATTCCGGCGGGGTAGAGCCAATCCCGGGAGTGAGAGACCCGGGGACACCACCGAGACGACGTCGCGATCACCCGGTTCGAGCACCGAGGCACGCACGTCGGTGAATTGGCCGGTCAGCTATGGCGGATGATGTTATGCCTTGGCGGCGGCGCAAAATCGTTTGGGGAACTAGGCTTGCGCGAGCGGTTGTGGGCGGAGGAACGGGTCACGGGGATTACTCCATTTATCTCCTAGAGTCCGAGGAAGGAGGGTGTTCCGCGCCCGGCAATGGCGGCGAGCTTCTCGCGCGATCTGTTGACGCGAGCAGCGGGATGACAAGTGGGACCGAAGAACCAGTGACTCAAGCAGCGGCGCGGGTGATACACTGACCGAACGGGCCCACGTGTAAGTCGCCCGGGCGCGGTGGGTCGCGAGAACTGCAGGCGTGGCTGACGAAAGGGTCCCGCCGCGCAGCGAGAGGAGGAGACTGCGCGCAGCTGAAACAGAGGCTGGCAAGAGGGGCCCGGGTGTCGGCGCCCTCACGTGTATGAATGGGCCGCGCGAAGAGCATTCCTTGGTGGGCCGAAATCGTGGTACAGGGCCCAGGTAAGGCTTATTCCCTTTTTCTTTTTTATTTTTCTGTTTTCTTTCTTCATTTTCAAACCAAATTTGAATTAGTTCAAACTTTTGTGGATCCTCTTTTATAAACTCTATTTTTTTGCCATTAGAAATACTAAGTCTGAAGGTAATTATTTATACATTTTATTTATATTTTCCTATCCCTTCTCTTTTCCTTATTTTCAAAACCCTAATTTCAAATTTAGGGTTAAATCAAGTTTCAAATAGTTAATACCTTATTATTTTTATCCTCATGGTTTATTTAATGCACAACACATAAAACTCCAACAAATGCATTTTTTCTTTATTTTAGCATAATTGTGTTATTTAGTCACTCTCAATTACATAGGTGCTCTTTTTATGATGCAAATAAGACATACAAAATGAGGAGCTCTCTCTATTACACTTGGTATACAACTTGAGTATTACAAATCCTACCCCCCTTAAAAATAATCTCGTCCTCGAGATTTGTAAGAAAAGGATGTATGTTCATATGGTTTCAACACATATGCATAAACAAAATCTCGGCATGATGCATATCTTATTAGTAACACATGGGGTCAAATAGACCTTATTATTCCCACTAAAATAGTATCTTATCAACTACTAACTAAAGTAACGCTTAGAGCTTAGAAATAGTCGTAATCTATATATATGTTTATGTAGCTTGGTGGAACTGGTGGTTAGGAAAGCATGGGTGTATATATGTATGTCCACTTTATTATGTAGGATAGAAGATGTCTTTAAAGTATAGATAGGTTTGGGTAAGAAAGTGTAGGGTAAGGAAAGACTTCCCCCAAGATTTTGTGGATCTTGATTCATCTTGGTGATCTCACTTGATCCTTGAAGACTTGAGTTGGTGCTCATCCTTACTTGATGAAGTTGATCTTCTTCTTCTCCAGTCTTGGTCTCATTGATTCATGGTTAGTGTATATCATCGGTTGGGAATATGGTTAAGATAGATATGGATGAGATAGACTACATGATATAGGTCAAAAGTTTGTTTGTTGTTAGGTGGGGATAGGCAGATTATGCCATCCATCAAGACTCTATTGGTTGGGTTGGTCTATCAGTCTTTATTTAGTGTAGGGTGGACTAAATTACAACATGTGAATAGGGTCTAATCCATTTCACAAGTATTAACTGGTCCATTAAGTAACTCATTTAAATTAGATCATAGTAGGTTAGATGTGATCTAGATTAGATTGGTATGACTAGTTTGACTAGATATGATCTAATTAATCTTGCATTAGATCATGGTTGTTAAACTAGGGTGGATAAGTATGCCTATTAGGATAAGATGGATCCATAAAGATAAGATAAAATCTTTTGAGGTCAGTTAGATCTATTAGGATGAGATACAATCTTTTCAAGATAAGATGAGTATCATTTAAGATAAGATGGATCTATTAAGACAAGGGAGAATCTTTTAAGATAAGATGAATTGGCTAGAATGAGATCTTTTAGGATAGGATAAATCTCTTAAGCTAGATATGTTCCAATGGGGAATAATCTAGGTTGTCTAGTTACTTTATAAATATTTTTATACCTATGTGTATATACAGATGCAATTGTGGACATTACTCCACAACCCATCACACTCAATCAAAGATCCAAATCAGACAGGTATCATAAGAACAAACATTCAAATATATAAACACTCATAAAAATAGTTTTGTTTTTGTTCCTAGGATTAGGTCTCCTATTCCTAAAAGTCACTTTAGGCATAGGATTTCAAAGTGTGAAATCCACATTTGTCTTTCAGAAAGAAAAGATAAGAATAATCAGAGTAAAGCGGAAATAGATGAGAAAAGATTAAGATAAGTTTAGAAAGGATCAGAGTAGCAAAGGTGAGTAGATAATGGTTGTCCAGTTCTATCTAGGTTTCGTCCTACAGTCAACATTCCTCTGATACCACTTCTGTAACACCCGGATTTTAGGGGTCCAAAACCCGGGGTTAACATAAACACCAGGTATGCTGGGACCAAGTCTCATACATATGATGTATAGTGGCACAGGATCGAATGTCACATCTTTATATACAACAGGAGTTCTATACAAAATAAATAATTACATTATAAGGAGACAACGGTCCAGCAACCCCAAAGTTGACTGGGAGACGACGACCTAGACCTCTCACGAACTCATCACAGCATCCTCCATGAGCATCATCCTGCAGTACCTGGTCTTGACCTGTGGTGTATGTGAGACAGCAAGAGTGAGCTCACATACGTTCATTGCTCAACAAGTTGTGGGGAATAATGTGCATGAACTCGCCAAAGGTGGGAGCTCACGTGAAGTGTAAGGCTTACCAAAGAAGATGGTTAGAGCTGAGCATTGCTTTTAAGGTTGGTCAAAATTTTATTAGCAGTTACTAAGTATAAGTAAATACCAACCCAGTTAAATAGTAGAACCAAAGTAACAACTTCACCTGCGATGCAATGCATATGACAAATTGAATTTAGTTCCATAATTTAATCATGTGAGTGTCCGAGCCGCTCATGACCGTGAGCACGGCTAGTATACCAGTTTTACACTCTGCAGAGGTTGCGCATCTTTACCCACAAGTCGTGTATCCCATGTCGCCAGGGTTTGCAAGGCCCTTAGACACTTCCGAGGTGAATGGCTAGGGATCCACTACGAGGCCTTTACAAAGTTCCACTAGCTTCCGAAAACCCGCTACAGTTTATAGGAAGATCCAGTACAGGAATCCCTTGCAGGACCGCCATCGCAGCAAAATCCTCCCGAGGGCCTCCCCGCACTGACCTCTCCCCTACTGCCCTTGCCCCTTTCGGGTAAGGTAGTCTTCCACTAGCTTTCCTAATTAATCAGCCAAGGGCGTCCCATTAAACCCCTGTGGTAGCACTGTTTTCCCGGGTGGTTCTCCATGTTCCAATTAACATAATGATCTCAACATGAACAATAAATAACAACTGATAACAAAAATGTAACCATGGATAGTGTATCTCCATACCCAAAACCACATATAGCACTAGCAAGTACTACCCAGAAAGTTCAGTGGTAAACAAGGTATAAAGATAGACAAACTAGGGTAACCTATTGGGTCCCATCAAAATTAACCTATGCAGATCATTATGATTAATTAGAACATGAGTAGGTAAAAAGAAGTGATCAAGGGCACAACTTGCCTGGGCCTTGAGAATCCAGGTACCAGGATGATCCTCAGGTGATACGTATCCTCACTGCTAGTCGTAGCAATTCAAACAAACATTGTATAGCAAGAATTAACATTACACCAAACATGTAAATAAAATACACAGTAATAAACTAGACACTAAAATGAGATCATAGGAAAAAGAATTACTGAATTTGGAGTTATAGAGTTCAAGTTATAAATTTCCTAAGTTTTAAGGTGATTAATAATATGATTAAATGATAAATAAATTTTCTGACAGAGTTCATGTCAAAACAGAGACACTAAATGATAGAGAATATTATTACAAAATTTTAGGAATTGGAATGACTCAATTTGGAGCTAGAATGAATTAGTTATGATTTAATTAAGTTTCTGGATTTATTTTAACACTAAAAATCATTTTCTAAATCATTTTCTATGATTTTATAACTCTCTGGACTCGGCCACATTTAATGGAAAACGCAGGGGGCTCTACGCAAGATTTCCGAGACTCAGGCTACACCCGCACAGGACGGCGGGTTGAATCCGAGAAAACCCAGGGTTTCTTTTATAAAACATACCCGCGAAGGGGTACGGGGTGATATAGGCCGTCGGATTAGAAATCCAAGGCCCAGATCAGAACCTGGCTTAAGTGAACCGGTAAGCTCTGGCGGCCGCCCGATCCGAGATCTACGGATCGGATTTAAAATACCCGAGGTGGCTTTGAATGCGTCCGATCCCCATCCAACGGTTCGGATCATCACACGCGAAGGGGTATCTTCCTATTCTAATCGCAGCCGTTCGACAAAAGATCAACGGCCCGCGGCCATCTCTCCCAACTCACCTGACGCGCGACGAAAGCGCCGCCCACTCACGGCGGCCCGCCCGCCGGAGTTCCTAATTCCGGCCAGCACGAGCGCCACAACCCGATTCAATCCCCCCCACGCACAATTGACGATCCCCAGAACTTAATGCCCCCACTAATTTTGGCCGAGATCGAGCGTAGGACCCGACCCCCGGCGCGCCGCGGCGGTGCCAAAGCCATCGTCGGCGACCACGCGAATTAACGTACCTCGGCCAACTCTGAGCTACCGTAAACGTACTAGAGGTTCAAGCGAAGCATGGGGAGGAGGACTCACCGAGGATAGTGGTGTACGCCGAGCTGACCACGCGGTGGCGCGGGTCCGCGGCGGTGACAAGGCACGACGAGCAATTCCGGCGGGGTAGAGCCAATCCCGGGAGTGAGAGACCCGGGGACACCACCGAGACGACGTCGCGATCACCCGGTTCGAGCACCGAGGCACGCACGTCGGTGAATTGGCCGGTCAGCTATGGCGGATGATGTTATGCCTTGGCGGCGGCGCAAAATCGTTTGGGGAACTAGGCTTGCGCGAGCGGTTGTGGGCGGAGGAACGGGTCACGGGGATTACTCCATTTATCTCCTAGAGTCCGAGGAAGGAGGGTGTTCCGCGCCCGGCAATGGCGGCGAGCTTCTCGCGCGATCTGTTGACGCGAGCAGCGGGATGACAAGTGGGACCGAAGAACCAGTGACTCAAGCAGCGGCGCGGGTGATACACTGACCGAACGGGCCCACGTGTAAGTCGCCCGGGCGCGGTGGGTCGCGAGAACTGCAGGCGTGGCTGACGAAAGGGTCCCGCCGCGCAGCGAGAGGAGGAGACTGCGCGCAGCTGAAACAGAGGCTGGCAAGAGGGGCCCGGGTGTCGGCGCCCTCACGTGTATGAATGGGCCGCGCGAAGAGCATTCCTTGGTGGGCCGAAATCGTGGTACAGGGCCCAGGTAAGGCTTATTCCCTTTTTCTTTTTTATTTTTCTGTTTTCTTTCTTCATTTTCAAACCAAATTTGAATTAGTTCAAACTTTTGTGGATCCTCTTTTATAAACTCTATTTTTTTGCCATTAGAAATACTAAGTCTGAAGGTAATTATTTATACATTTTATTTATATTTTCCTATCCCTTCTCTTTTCCTTATTTTCAAAACCCTAATTTCAAATTTAGGGTTAAATCAAGTTTCAAATAGTTAATACCTTATTATTTTTATCCTCATGGTTTATTTAATGCACAACACATAAAACTCCAACAAATGCATTTTTTCTTTATTTTAGCATAATTGTGTTATTTAGTCACTCTCAATTACATAGGTGCTCTTTTTATGATGCAAATAAGACATACAAAATGAGGAGCTCTCTCTATTACACTTGGTATACAACTTGAGTATTACAAAAATCCGTAGGTGTTAGCCTTCGGTATTATTGAAAATGGTCGTTCATGGCTATTTTCGACAAAATGGGGGTTGTGTGGCAATTGATCATCGACCAGAGGCTCATACACCTCACCCCACATATGTTTCCTTGCCATAGATCACATTCTTGGATTTCTGGTGGAGACCGTTTCTTGGTCAAAAATCCATAGGTCTTAGCCTCCAGTATTATTGAAAATGGTCGCTCATGGCTATTTTCATAAAAAATGGGGGTTGTGTGGCCATTTATCATCGACTAGAGGCTCATAAACCTCACCCCACATATGTTTCCTTGCCATAGATCACATTCTTAGATTTCTGGTGGAGACCATTTCTTGGTTAAAAACTCGTACGTGTTAGCCTTCGGTATTATTGAAAATGGTCATTCATGGCTATTTTCGGCAAAATGTGGGTTGTGTGTTCATTGATCATCGACCAGAGGCTCATACACCTCACCCCACATATGTTTCCTTGCCATAGATCACATTCTTGGATTTCTGATGGAGACCATTTCTTGGTCAAAAATCCGTACGTGTTAGCCTTTTGTATTTTTGAAAATGGTCATTCATGGCTATTTTCGACAAAAATGGGGGTTGTGTGGCCATTGATCATCGACCAGACGCTCATACACCTCACCCCACATATGTTTCCTTGCCATAGATCACATTCTTGGATTTCTGGTGGAGACCATTTCTTGGTTAAAAACTCGTACGTGTTAGCCTTCGGTATTATTGAAAATGGTCGTTCATGGCTATTTTCGACAAAAATGGGGGTTGTGTGGCCATTGATCATCGACCAGAGGCTCGTACACCTCACCCCACATATGTTTCCTTGCCGAAAATAGCCATGAGCGACAATTTTCAAAAATATTAGAGGCTAACACCTACGGATTTTAGACCAAGAAATGGTCGCTCATGGCTATTTTCAAGGTCGCTCGTGGCTATTTTCATAAAAAATGGGGGTTGTGTGGCCATTTATCATCGACTAGAGGCTCATAAACCTCACCCCACATATGTTTCCTTGCCATAGATTATATTCTTGGATTTCTGGTGGAAACCATTTCTTGGTTAAAAACTCGTACGTGTTAGCCTTCGGTATTTTTGAAAATGGTCGTTCATGGCTATTTTCGACAAAAATGGGGGTTGTGTGGCCATTGATCATCGACCAGACGCTCATACACCTCACCTCACTTATGTTTCCTTGCCATAGATCACATTCTTGGATTTCTGGTGGAGACCATTTCTTGGTCTAAAATCCGTAGGTCTTAGCCTCTAGTATTATTGAAAATGGTCATTCATGGCTATTTTCGGCAAAATGGGGGTTGTGTGGCCATTGATCGTCGACCAGAGGCTCATACACCTCACCCCACATATGTTTCCTTGCCATAGATCACATTCTTGGATTTTTGGTGGAGACCATTTCTTGGTCAAAAACTCGTACGTGTTAGCCTTCGGTATTATTGAAAATGGTCGTTCATGGCTATTTTCGGCAAAATGGGGGTTGTGTGGCCATTGATCGTCGACCAGAGGCTCATACACCTCACCCCACATATGTTTCCTTGCCATAGATCACATTCTTGGATTTCTGGTGGAGACCATTTCTTGGGCAAAAATCCGTAGGTGTTAGCCTTCGGTATTATTGAAAATGGTCGTTCATGACTATTTTTGACAAAAATGGGGGTTGTGTGGCCATTGATCATCGACCAGACGCTCATACACCTCACCCCACATATGTTTCCTTGTCATTGATCACATTCTTGGATTTCTGGTGGAGACCATTTCTTGGTCTAAAATCTGTAGGTGTTAGCCTCTAGTATTATTGAAAATGGTCGCTCATGGCTATTTTCAAGGTCGTTCATGGCTATTTTCGACAAAAATGGGGGTTGTGTGGCCATTGATCATCGACCAGACACTCATACACCTCACCCCACATATGTTTCCTTGCCATAGATCACATTCTTGGATTTCTGGTGGAGACCATTTCTTGGTTAAAAACTCGTACGTGTTAGCCTTCGGTATTATTGAAAATGGTCGTTCATGGCTATTTTCGACAAAAATGGGGGTTGTGTGGCCATTGATCATCGACCAGAGGCTCGTACACCTCACCCCACATATGTTTCCTTGCCATAGATCACATTCTTGGATTTCTGGTGGAGACCATTTCTTGGTCTAAAATCCGTAGGTGTTAGCCTCTAATATTATTGAAAATGGTCGCTCATGGCGATTTTCGGCAAAATGGGGGTTGTGTGGCCATTGATCATCGACTAAAGGCTCGTACACCTCACCCCACATATGTTTCCTTGCCATAGATCACATTCTTGGATTTCTAGTGGAGACCATTTCTTGGTTAAAAACTCGTACGTGTTAGCCTTCGGTATTATTGAAAATGGTCGTTCATGGCTATTTTCAGCAAAATGGGGGTTCTGTGGCCATTGATCATCGACCAGAGGCTCGTACACCTCACCCCACATATGTTTCCTTGCCATAGATCACATTCTTGGATTTCTGGTGGAGACCATTTCTTGGTCAAAAATCCGTAGGTGTTAGCCTTCGGTATTATTGAAAATGGTCGTTCATGGCTATTTTCGACAAAATGGGGGTTGTGTGGCAATTGATCATCGACCAGAGGCTCATACACCTCACCCCACATATGTTTCCTTGCCATAGATCACATTCTTGGATTTCTGGTGGAGACCGTTTCTTGGTCAAAAATCCGTAGGTCTTAGCCTCCAGTATTATTGAAAATGGTCGCTCATGGCTATTTTCATAAAAAATGGGGGTTGTGTGGCCATTTATCATCGACTAGAGGCTCATAAACCTCACCCCACATATGTTTTCTTGCCATAGATCACATTCTTAGATTTCTGGTGGAGACCATTTCTTGGTTAAAAACTCGTACGTGTTAGCCTTCAGTATTATTGAAAATGGTCATTCATGGCTATTTTCGGCAAAATGTGGGTTGTGTGTTCATTGATCATCGACCAGAGGCTCATACACCTCACCCCACATATGTTTCCTTGCCATAGATCACATTCTTGGATTTCTGATGGAGACCATTTCTTGGTCAAAAATCCGTACGTGTTAGCCTTTTGTATTTTTGAAAATGGTCATTCATGGCTATTTTCGACAAAAATGGGGGTTGTGTGGCCATTGATCATCGACCAGACGCTCATACACCTCACCCCACATATGTTTCCTTGCCATAGATCACATTCTTGGATTTCTGGTGGAGACCATTTCTTGGTTAAAAACTCGTACGTGTTAGCCTTCGGTATTATTGAAAATGGTCGTTCATGGCTATTTTCGACAAAAATGGGGGTTGTGTGGCCATTGATCATCGACCAGAGGCTCGTACACCTCACCCCACATATGTTTCCTTGCCGAAAATAGCCATGAGCGACCATTTTCAAAAATATTAGAGGCTAACACCTACGGATTTTAGACCAAGAAATGGTCGCTCATGGCTATTTTCAAGGTCGCTCGTGGCTATTTTCATAAAAAATGGGGGTTGTGTGGCCATTTATCATCGACTAGAGGCTCATAAACCTCACCCCACATATGTTTCCTTGCCATAGATTATATTCTTGGATTTCTGGTGGAAACCATTTCTTGGTTAAAAACTCGTACGTGTTAGCCTTCGGTATTTTTAAAATGGTCGTTCATGGCTATTTTCGACAAAAATGGGGGTTGTGTGGCCATTGATCATCGACCAGATGCTCATACACCTCACCCCACATATGTTTCCTTGCCATAGATCACATTCTTGGATTTCTGGTGGAGACCATTTCTTGGTCTAAAATCCGTAGGTCTTAGCCTCTAGTATTATTGAAAATGGTCATTCATGGCTATTTTCGGCAAAATGGGGGTTGTGTGGCCATTGATCGTCGACCAGAGGCTCATACACCTCACCCCACATATGTTTCCTTGCCATAGATCACATTCTTGGATTTTTGGTGGAGACCATTTCTTGGTCAAAAACTCGTACGTGTTAGCCTTCGGTATTATTGAAAATGGTCGTTCATGGCTATTTTCGGCAAAATGGGGGTTGTGTGGCCATTGATCGTCGACCAGAGGCTCATACACCTCACCCCACATATGTTTCCTTGCCATAGATCACATTCTTGGATTTCTGGTGGAGACCATTTCTTGGGCAAAAATCCTTAGGTGTTAGCCTTCGGTATTATTGAAAATGGTCGTTCATGACTATTTTTGACAAAAATGGGGGTTGTGTGGCCATTGATCATCGACCAGACGCTCATACACCTCACCCCACATATGTTTCCTTGTCATAGATCACATTCTTGGATTTCTGGTGGAGACCATTTCTTGGTCTAAAATCCGTAGGTGTTAGCCTCTAGTATTATTGAAAATGGTCGCTCATGGCTATTTTCAAGGTCGTTCATGGCTATTTTCGACAAAAATGGGGGTTGTGTGGCCATTGATCATCGACCAGACACTCATACACCTCACCCCACATATGTTTCCTTGCCATAGATCACATTCTTGGATTTCTGGTGGAGACCATTTCTTGGTTAAAAACTCGTACGTGTTAGCCTTCGGTATTATTGAAAATGGTCGTTCATGGCTATTTTCGACAAAAATGGGGGTTGTGTGGCCATTGATCATCGACCAGAGGCTCGTACACCTCACCCCACATATGTTTCCTTGCCATAGATCACATTCTTGGATTTCTGGTGGAGACCATTTCTTGGTCTAAAATCCGTAGGTGTTAGCCTCTAATATTATTGAAAATGGTCGCTCATGGCGATTTTCGGCAAAATGGGGGTTGTGTGGCCATTGATCATCGACTAAAGGCTCGTACACCTCACCCCACATATGTTTCCTTGCCATAGATCACATTCTTGGATTTCTGGTGGAGACCATTTCTTTGTTAAAAACTCGTACGTGTTAGCCTTCGGTATTATTGAAAATGGTCGTTCATGGCTATTTTCAGCAAAATGGGGGTTCTGTGGCCATTGATCATCGACCAGAGGCTCGTACACCTCACCCCACATATGTTTCCTTGCCATAGATCACATTCTTGGATTTCTGGTGGAGACCATTTCTTGGTCAAAAATCCGTAGGTGTTAGCCTTTGGTATTTTTGAAAATGGTCGTTCATGGCTATTTTCATAAAAAATGGGGGTTGTGTGGCCATTGATCATCGACCAGAGGCTCATACACCTCACCCCACATATGTTTCCTTGCCATAGATCACATTCTTGGATTTCTGGTGGAGACCATTTCTTGGTCAAAAATCCGCAGGTCTTAGCCTCTAGTATTATTGAAAATGGTCGCTCATGGCTATTTTCAAGGTCGCTCATGGCTATTTTCATAAAAAATGGGGGTTGTGTGCCATTGATCATCGACCAGAGGCTCATACACCTCACCCCACATATGTTTCCTTGCCATAGATCACATTCTTGGATTTCTGGTGGAGACCGTTTCTTGGATAAAAACTCGTAGGTGTTAGCCTTCGGTATTATTGAAAATGGTCATTCATGGCTATTTTCGACAAAAATGGGGGTTGTGTGGCCATTGATCATCGACTAGAGGCTCATACACCTCACCCCACATATGTTTCCTTGCCATAGATCACATTCTTGGATTTCTGGTGGAGACCATTTCTTGGTCAAAAATCCGTAGGTGTTAGCCTTCGGTATTATTGAAAATGGTCGTTCATGGCTATTTTCGACAAAATGGGGGTTGTGTGGCAATTGATCATCGACCAGAGGCTCATACACCTCACCCCACATATGTTTCCTTGCCATAGATCACATTCTTGGATTTCTGGTGGAGACCATTTCTTGGTCAAAAATCCGTAGGTCTTAGCCTCCAGTATTATTGAAAATGGTCGCTCATGGCTATTTTCATAAAAAATGGGGGTTGTGTGGCCATTTATCATCGACTAGAGGCTCATAAACCTCACCCCACATATATTTCCTTGCCATAGATCACATTCTTGGATTTCTGGTGGAGACCATTTCTTGGTTAAAAACTCGTACGTGTTAGCCTTCGGTATTATTGAAAATGGTCATTCATGGCTATTTTCGGCAAAATGGGGGTTGTGTGGCCATTGATCATCGACCAGAGGCTCATACACCTCACCCCACATATGTTTCCTTGCCATAGATCACATTCTTGGATTTCTGGTGGAGACCATTTCTTGGTCAAAAATCCGTACGTGTTAGCCTTTGGTACTTTTGAAAATGGTCATTCATGGCTATTTTCGACAAAAATGGGGGTTGTGTGGCCATTGATCATCGACCAGACGCTCATACACCTCACCTCACATATGTTTCCTTGCCATAGTTCACATTCTTGGATTTCTGGTGGAGACCATTTCTTGGTTAAAAACTCGTCCGTGTTAGCCTTCGGTATTATTGAAAATGGTCGTTCATGGCTATTTTCGACAAAAATGGGGGTTGTGTGGCCATTGATCATCGACCAGAGGCTCGTACACCTCACCCCACATATGTTTCCTTGCCATAGATCACATTCTTGGATTTCTGGTGGAGACCATTTCTTGGTCTAAAATCCGTAGGTGTTAGCCTCTAATATTATTGAAAATGGTCGCTGATGGCTATTTTCAAGGTCGCTCATGAATATTTTCATAAAAAATGGGGGTTGTGTGGCCATTTATCATCGGCTAGAGGCTCATAAACCTCACCCCACATATGTTTCCTTGCCATAGATTACATTCTTGGATTTCTGGTGGAAACCATTTCTTGGTTAAAAACTCATACGTGTTAGCCTTCGGTATTATTGAAAATGGTCGTTCATGGCTATTTTCGACAAAAATGGGGGTTGTGTGGCCATTGATCATCGACCAGAGGCTCGTACACCTCACCCCACATATGTTTCCTTGCCATAGATCACATTCTTGGATTTCTGGTGGAGACCATTTCTTGGTCTAAAATCCGTAGGTGTTAGCCTCTAATATTATTGAAAATGGTCGCTCATGGCTATTTTCGGCAAAATGGGGGTTGTGTGGCCATTGATCATCGACTAAAGGCTCGTACACCTCACCCCACATATGTTTCCTTGCCATAGATCACATTCTTGGATTTCTGGTGGAGACCATTTCTTGGTCAAAAATCCGTAGGTGTTAGCCTTCGATATTATTGAAAATGGTCGTTCATGGCTATTTTCGACAAAAATGGGGGTTGTGTGGCCATTTATCATCGACTAGAGGCTCATACACCTCACCCCACATATGTTTCCTTGCCATAGATTACATTCTTGGATTTCTGGTGGAAACCTTTTCTTGGTTAAAAACTTGTACGTGTTAGCCTTCGGTATTATTGAAAATGGTCAGTCATGGCTATTTTCGGCAAAATGGGGGTTGTGTGGCCATTGATCGTCGACCAGAGGCTCATACACCTCACCCCACATATGTTTCCTTGTCGTAGATCACATTCTTGGATTTCTGGTGGAGACCATTTCTTGGTCAAAAATCCGTAGGTGTTAGCCTTCGGTATTATTGAAAATGGTCGTTCATGGCTATTTTCGACAAAAATGGGGGTTGTGTGGCCATTGATCATCGACCAGACGCTCATAGACCTCACCCCACATATGTTTCCTTGCCATAGATCACATTCTTGGATTTCTGGTGGAGACCATTTCTTGGGCAAAAATCCGTAGGTGTTAGCCTTCGGTATTATTGAAAATGGTCGTTCATGGCTATTTTCGACAAAAATGGGGGTTGTGTGGCCATTGATCATCGACCAGACGCTCATACACCTCACCCCACATATGTTTCCTTGCCATAGATCACATTCTTGGATTTCTGGTGGAGACCATTTCTTGGTCTAAAATCCGTAGGTGTTAGCCTTAGGTATTATTGAAAATGGTCGCTCATGGCTATTTTCGACAAAAATGGGGGTTGTGTGGCCATTGATCATCGACCAGATGCTCATACACCTCACCCCACATATGTTTCCTTGCCATAGATCACATTCTTGGATTTCTGGTGGAGACCATTTCTTGGTCTAAAATCCGTAGGTGTTAGCCTCTAGTATTATTGAAAATGGTCGCGCATGGCTATTTTCAAGGTCGCTCATGGCTATTTTCATAAAAAATGGGGGTTGTGTGGCCATTTATCATCGACTAGAGGCTCATAAACCTCACCCCACATATGTTTCCTTGCCATAGATTACATTCTTGGATTTCTGGTGGAAACCATTTCTTGGTTAAAAACTCGTACGTGTTAGCCTTCGGTATTATTGAAAATGGTCATTCATGGCTATTTTCGGCAAAATGGGGGTTGTGTGGCCATTGATCATCGACCAGAGGCTCGTACACCTCACCCCACATATGTTTCCTTGCCATAGATCACATTCTTAGATTTCTGGTGGAGACCATTTCTTGGTCAAAAATCCGTAGGTGTTAGCCTTCGGTATTATTGAAAATGGTCATTCATGGCTATTTTCGACAAAAATGGGGGTTGTGTGGCATTTGATCATCGACTAGAGGCTCATACACCTCACCCCACATATGTTTCCTTGCCATAGATCACATTCTTGGATTTCTGGTGGAGACCATTTCTTGGTCTAAAATCCGTAGGTGTTAGCCTCTAGTATTATTGAAATGGTCGCTCATGGCTATTTTCAAGGTCGCTCATGGCTATTTTCATAAAAAATGGGGGTTGTGTGGCCATTTATCATCGACTAGAGGCTCATAAACCTCACCCCACATATGTTTCCTTGTCATAGATTACATTCTTGGATTTCTGGTGGAGACCATTTCTTGGTTAAAAACTCGTACGTGTTAGCCTTCGGTATTATTGAAAATGGTCATTCATGGCTATTTTCGGCAAAATGGGGGTTGTGTGGCCATTGATCGTCGACCAGAGGCTCATACACCTCACCCCACATATGTTTCCTTGCCATAGATCACATTCTTGGATTTCTGGTGGAGACCATTTCTTGGTCAAAAATCCGTAGGTGTTAGCCTTCGATATTATTGAAAATGGTCATTCATGGCTATTTTCGACAAAAATGGGGGTTGTGTGGCCATTGATCGCGACCAGAGGCTCATACACCTCACCCCACATATGTTTCCTTGTCGTAGATCACATTCTTGGATTTCTGGTGGAGACCATTTCTTGGTCAAAAATCCGTAGGTGTTAGCCTTCGATATTATTGAAAATGGTCGTTCATGGCTATTTTCGACAAAAATGGGGGTTGTGTGACAATTGATCATCGACCAGAGGCTCATACACCTCACCCCACATATGTTTCCTTGCCATAGATCACATTCTTGGATTTTTGGTGGAGACCATTTCTTGGTCAAAAATCCGTAGGTGTTAGCCTTCGGTATTATTGAAAATGGTCGTTGATGGCTATTTTCGACAAAAATGGGGGTTGTGTGGCCATTGATCATCGACCAGAGGCTCATACACCTCACCCCACATATGTTTCCTTGCCATAGATCACATTCTTGGATTTCTGGTGGAGACCATTTCTTGGTCAAAAATCCGTACGTGTTAGCCTCTAGTATTATTGAAAATGGTCGCTCATGGCTATTTTCAAGGTCGCTCATGGCTATTTTCATAAAAAATGGGGGTTGTGTGGCCATTGATCATCGACCAGAGGCTCATACACCTCACCCCACATATGTTTCCTTGCCATAGATCACATTCTTGGATTTCTGGTGGAGACCATTTCTTGGTTAAAAACTCGTAGGTGTTAGCCTTCGGTATTATTGAAAATGGTCATTCATGGCTATTTTCGGCAAAATGGGGGTTTTGTGGCCATTTATCATCGACCAGAGGCTCATAAACCTCACCCCACATATGTTTCCTTGCCATAGATCACATTCTTGGATTTCTGGTGGAGACCATTTCTTGGTCAAAAATCCGTAGGTGTTAGCCTTCGATATTATTGAAAATGGTCGTTCATGGCTATTTTCGACAAAAATGGGGGTTGTGTGGCCATTTATCATCGACTAGAGGCTCATACACCTCACCCCACATATGTTTCCTTGCCATAGATTACATTCTTGGATTTCTGGTGGAAACCTTTTCTTGGTTAAAAACTTGTACGTGTTAGCCTTCGGTATTATTGAAAATGGTCAGTCATGGCTATTTTTGGCAAAATGGGGGTTGTGTGGCCATTGATCGTCGACCAGAGGCTCATACACCTCACCCCACATATGTTTCCTTGTCGTAAATCACATTCTTGGATTTCTGGTGGAGACCATTTCTTGGTCAAAAATCCGTAGGTGTTAGCCTTCGGTATTATTGAAAATGGTCGTTCATGGCTATTTTCGACAAAAATGGGGGTTGTGTGGCCATTGATCATCGACCAGACGCTCATAGACCTCACCCCACATATGTTTCCTTGCCATAGATCACATTCTTGGATTTCTGGTGGAGACCATTTCTTGGGCAAAAATCCGTAGGTGTTAGCCTTCGGTATTATTGAAAATGGTCGTTCATGGCTATTTTCGACAAAAATGGGGGTTGTGTGGCCATTGATCATCGACCAGACGCTCATACACCTCACCCCACATATGTTTCCTTGCCATAGATCACATTCTTGGATTTCTGGTGGAGACCATTTCTTGGTCTAAAATCCGTAGGTGTTAGCCTTAGGTATTATTGAAAATGGTCGCTCATGGCTATTTTCGACAAAAATGGGGGTTGTGTGGCCATTGATCATCGACCAGATGCTCATACACCTCACCCCACATATGTTTCCTTGCCATAGATCACATTCTTGGATTTCTGGTGGAGACCATTTCTTGGTCTAAAATCCGTAGGTGTTAGCCTCTAGTATTATTGAAAATGGTCGCGCATGGCTATTTTCAAGGTCGCTCATGGCTATTTTCATAAAAAATGGGGGTTGTGTGGCCATTTATCATCGACTAGAGGCTCATAAACCTCACCCCACATATGTTTCCTTGCCATAGATTACATTCTTGGATTTCTGGTGGAAACCATTTCTTGGTTAAAAACTCGTACGTGTTAGCCTTCGGTATTATTGAAAATGGTCATTCATGGCTATTTTCGGCAAAATGGGGGTTGTGTGGCCATTGATCATCGACCAGAGGCTCGTACACCTCACCCCACATATGTTTCCTTGCCATAGATCACATTCTTAGATTTCTGGTGGAGACCATTTCTTGGTCAAAAATCCGTAGGTGTTAGCCTTCGGTATTATTGAAAATGGTCATTCATGGCTATTTTCGACAAAAATGGGGGTTGTGTGGCATTTGATCATCGACTAGAGGCTCATACACCTCACCCCACATATGTTTCCTTGCCATAGATCACATTCTTGGATTTCTGGTGGAGACCATTTCTTGGTCTAAAATCCGTAGGTGTTAGCCTCTAGTATTATTGAAATGGTCGCTCATGGCTATTTTCAAGGTCGCTCATGGCTATTTTCATAAAAAATGGGGGTTGTGTGGCCATTTATCATCGACTAGAGGCTCATAAACCTCACCCCACATATGTTTCCTTGTCATAGATTACATTCTTGGATTTCTGGTGGAGACCATTTCTTGGTTAAAAACTCGTACGTGTTAGCCTTCGGTATTATTGAAAATGGTCATTCATGGCTATTTTCGGCAAAATGGGGGTTGTGTGGCCATTGATCGTCGACCAGAGGCTCATACACCTCACCCCACATATGTTTCCTTGCCATAGATCACATTCTTGGATTTCTGGTGGAGACCATTTCTTGGTCAAAAATCCGTAGGTGTTAGCCTTCGATATTATTGAAAATGGTCATTCATGGCTATTTTCGACAAAAATGGGGGTTGTGTGGCCATTGATCGCGACCAGAGGCTCATACACCTCACCCCACATATGTTTCCTTGTCGTAGATCACATTCTTGGATTTCTGGTGGAGACCATTTCTTGGTCAAAAATCCGTAGGTGTTAGCCTTCGATATTATTGAAAATGGTCGTTCATGGCTATTTTCGACAAAAATGGGGGTTGTGTGACAATTGATCATCGACCAGAGGCTCATACACCTCACCCCACATATGTTTCCTTGCCATAGATCACATTCTTGGATTTTTGGTGGAGACCATTTCTTGGTCAAAAATCCGTAGGTGTTAGCCTTCGGTATTATTGAAAATGGTCGTTGATGGCTATTTTCGACAAAAATGGGGGTTGTGTGGCCATTGATCATCGACCAGAGGCTCATACACCTCACCCCACATATGTTTCCTTGCCATAGATCACATTCTTGGATTTTTGGTGGAGACCATTTCTTGGTCAAAAATCCGTACGTGTTAGCCTCTAGTATTATTGAAAATGGTCGCTCATGGCTATTTTCAAGGTCGCTCATGGCTATTTTCATAAAAAATGGGGGTTGTGTGGCCATTGATCATCGACTAGAGGCTCATACACCTCACCCCACATATGTTTCCTTGCCATAGATCACATTCTTGGATTTCTGGTGGAGACCATTTCTTGGTTAAAAACTCGTAGGTGTTAGCCTTCGGTATTATTGAAAATGGTCATTCATGGCTATTTTCGGCAAAATGGGGGTTTTGTGGCCATTTATCATCGACCAGAGGCTCATAAACCTCACCCCACATATGTTTCCTTGCCATAGATTACATTCTTGGATTTCTGGTGGAGACCATTTCTTGGTTAAAAACTCGTACGTGTTAGCCTTTGGTATTTTTGAAAATGGTCATTCATGGCTATTTTCGACAAAAATGGGGGTTGTGTGGCCATTGATCATCGACCAGACGCTCATACACCTCACCCCACATATGTTTCCTTGCCATAGATCACATTCTTGGATTTATGGTGGAGACCATTTCTTGGTCAAAAATCCGTAGGTGTTAGCCTTCAGTGTCGTTGAAAATGGTCGTTCATGGCTATTTTCGACAAAAATTAGGGTTGTGTGGCCATTGATCGTCGACCAGAGGCTCATACACCTCAACCCACATATGTTTCCTTGCCATAGATCACACCATAGATTACATTCTTGGATTTCTGGTGGAAACCATTTCTTGGTTAAAAACTCGTACGTGTTAGCCTTCGGTATTATTGAAAATGGTCATTCATGGCTATTTTCGGCAAAATGGGGGTTGTGTGGCCATTGATCATCGACCAGAGGCTCGTACACCTCACCCCACATATGTTTCCTTGCCATAGATCACATTCTTGGATTTCTGGTGGAGTCCATTTCTTGGTCAAAAATCCGTAGGTGTTAGCCTTTGGTATTTTTGAAAATGGTCATTCATGGCTATTTTCGACAAAAATGGGGGTTGTGTGGGCATTGATCATCGACCAGACGCTCATACACCGCACCCCACATATGTTTCCTTGCCATAGATCACATTCTTGGATTTCTGGTGGAGACCATTTCTTGGTTAAAAACTCGTACGTGTTAGCCTTCGGTATTATTGAAAATGGTCGTTCATGGCTATTTTCGGCAAAATGGGGGTTGTGTGGCCATTGATCTTCCACCATAGGCTCATACACCTCACCCCACATATGTTTCCTTGCCATAGATCACATTCTTGGATTTCTGGTGGAGACCATTTCTTGGTCAAAAATCCGTAGGTGTTAGCCTTCGGTATTATTGAAAATGGTCGTTCATGGCTATTTTCGACAAAATGGGGGTTGTGTGGCCATTGATCATCGACCAGAGGCTCATACACCTCACCCCACATATGTTTCCTTGTCGTAGATCACATTCTTGGATTTCTGGTGGAGACCATTTCTTGGGCAAAAATCCGTAGTTGTTAGCCTTCGATATTATTGAAAATGGTCGTTCATGGCTATTTTCGACAAAAATGGGGGTTGTGTGGCCATTGATATTCGACCAGAGGCTCATACACCTCACTACACATATGTTTCCTTGCCATAGATCACATTCTTGGATTTCTGGTGGAGACCATTTCTTGGTCAAAAATCCGTAGGTGTTAGCCTTCGGTATTATTGAAAATGGTCGTTCATGGATATTTTCGACAAAAATGGGGGTTGTGTGGCCATTGATCATCGACCAGAGGCTCATACACCTCACCCCACATATGTTTCCTTGCCATAGATCACATTCTTGGATTTCTGGTGGAGACCATTTCTTGGTCAAAAATCCGTAGGTGTTAGCCTTCGATATTATTGAAAATGGTCGTTCATGGCTATTTTCGACAAAAATGGGGGTTGTGTGGCCATTGATCATCGACCAGAGGCTCATACACCTCACCCCACATATGTTTCCTTGCCATAGATCACATTCTTGGATTTTTGGTGGAGACCATTTCTTGGTTAAAAACTCGTAGGTGTTAGCCTTCGGTATTATTGAAAATGGTCATTCATGGCTATTTTCGGCAAAATGGGGGTTGTGTGGCCATTTATCATCGACCAGAGGCTCATACACCTCACCCCACATATGTTTCCTTGCCATAGATTACATTCTTGGATTTCTGGTGGAGACCATTTCTTGGTTAAAAACTAGTACGTGTTAGCCTTTGGTATTTTTGAAAATGGTCATTCATGGCTATTTTCGACAAAAATGGGGGTTGTGTGGCCATTGATCATCGACCAGACGCTCATACACCTCACCCCACATATGTTTCCTTGCCATAGATCACATTCTTGGATTTATGGTGGAGACCATTTCTTGGTCAAAAATCCGTAGGTGTTAGCCTTCTGTGTCATTGAAAATGGTCGTTCATGGCTATTTTCGACAAAAATTAGGGTTGTGTGGCCATTGATCGTCGACCAGAGGCTCATACACCTCACCCCACATATGTTTCCTTGCCATAGATCACACCATAGATTACATTCTTGGATTTCTGGTGGAAACCATTTCTTGGTTAAAAACTCGTACGTGTTAGCCTTCGGTATTATTGAAAATGGTCACTCATGGCTATTTTCGGCAAAATGGGGGTTGTGTGGCCATTGATCATCGACCAGAGGCTCGTACACCTCACCCCACATATGTTTCCTTGCCATAGATCACATTCTTGGATTTCTGGTAGAGACCATTTCTTGGTCAAAAATCCGTAGGTGTTAGCCTTTAGTATTTTTGAAAATGGTCATTCATGGCTATTTTCGACAAAAATGGGGGTTGTGTGGCCATTGATCATCGACCAGACGCTCATACACCTCACCCCACATATGTTTCCTTGCCATAGATCACATTCTTGGATTTCTGGTGGTGACCATTTCTTGGTTAAAAACTCGTACGTGTTAGCCTTTGGTATTATTGAAAATGGTCGTTCATGGCTATTTTCGGCAAAATGGGGGTTGTGTGGCCATTGATCTTCCACCATAGGCTCATACACCTCACCCCACATATGTTTCCTTGCCATAGATCACATTCTTGGATTTCTGGTGGAGACCATTTCTTGGTCAAAAATCCGTAGGTGTTAGCCTTCGGTATTATTGAAAATGGTCGTTCATGGCTATTTTCGACAAAAATGGGGGTTGTGTGGCCATTGATCATCGACCAGACGCTCATACACCTCACCCCACATATGTTTCCTTGCCATAGATCACATTCTTGGATTTCTGGTGGAGACCATTTCTTGGTCAAAAATCCGTAGGTGTTAGCCTTCGGTATTTTTGAAAATGGTCATTCATGGCTATTTTCGGCAAAATGGGGGTTGTGTGGCCATTGATCATCGACCAGAGGCTGGTACACCTCACCCCACATATGTTTCCTTGCCATAGATCAAATGTTCTCCACCATAAATCCAAGAATGTGATCTATGGCAAGGAAACATATGTGTAGTGAGGTGTATGAGCCTCTGGTCGAAGATCAATGGTCTCCACCAGAAATCCAAGAATGTGATCTATGGCAAGGAAACATATGTGGGGTGAGGTGTATGAGCCTCTGGTCGATGATCAATGGCCACACAACCCCCATTTTGTCGAAAATAGCCATGAATGACCATTTTCAATAATACCGAAGGCTAACACGTACGAGTTTTTAACCAAGAAATGGTTTCCACCAGAAATCCAAGAATGTAATATATGGCAAGGAAACATATGTGGGGTGAAGTGTACGAGCCTCTGGTCGATGATCAATGGCCACACAACCCCCATTTTTTATGAAAATAGCCATGAGCGACCATTTTAAATAATACTAGAGGCTAACACCTACGGATTTTAGACCAAGAAATGGTTGATAGTCGCCTAAAGGGGGGGGTGAATAGGGCGAAACTGAAATTTACAAATATAAACACAACTACAAGCCGGGTTAGCGTTAGAAATATGAAACCGAGTCCGCGAGAGAGGGTGGAAAACAAATCGCAAGCAAATGAAGAGTGTGACACGCGGATTTGTTTTACCGAGGTTCGGTTCTCTCAAACCTACTCCCCTTTGAGGAGGCCACAAAGGCCGGGTCTCTTTCAACCCTTCCCTCTCTCAAACGATACCACGGATCGAGTGAGCTTTCTCTTCTCAATCACTTGGAACACAAAGTACCCACAAGGACCACCACAAGTTTGGTGTCTCTTGCCTCAATTACAAGTGAGTTTGATCGCAATGAAGGAATCAAGAAAGAAGAAAGCAATCCAAGCGCAAGAGCTCGAAAGAACACAAGCAAATCTCTCTCTCTAGTCACTAGGGCGTTGTGTGGAATTTGGAGAGGATTTGATCTCTTTGGTGTGTCTAGAATTGAATGCTAGAGCTCTTGTAAGTAGTTGGGAAGTGGAAAACTTGGATGCAATGAATGGTTGGGTGGTTGGGGTATTTATAGCCCCAACCACCAAAATAACCGTTGGTGGAGGTTGTCTGTTCGATGGCGCGCCGGACATGTCCGGTGCCCCTGCCACGTCACCAGTGCCGTTGGAATCTGACCGTTGGAGTTCTGACTTCTGGGCCCGCCTCGATGTCCGGTGGCGCACCGGACATGCACTGTTCACTGTCCGGTGCGCCAGCATGGGCGACTCTGACTTCTGCGCGCGCTGCGCGCGCATTAAATGCATCGCAGGTAGCCGTTGGCGCCGAAGTAGTCGTTGCTCCGTGGATGCACCGGACAGTCCGGTGCACACCGGACATGTCCGGTGAATTATAGCGGAGCAGCCGCTCTGATTTCCCGAGGCTGGCGAGTTCCTGAGCCGCGTCCCGTTGGAGCACCGGACACTGTCCGGTGTACACCGGACAGTCCGGTGAATTATAGCGCGCCGGCTCTGGAGAATTCCCGAAGGCGACGAGTTCGCGTTGAAGTCCTTTGGTGCACCGGACACTGTCCAGTGGTGCACCGGACAGTCCGGTGCGCCAGACCAGAGGAGCCTTCTGTTGCTCCTTTGCTCTTTTGTTGAACCCAACACTTGGTCTTTTTATTGGCTAAGTGTGAACCTTTTGCACCTGTATAACTTATACACTAGAACAAACTAGTTAGTCCAAAGATTTGTGTTGGGCAATTCAACCCCCAAAATTATATAGGAACTAGGTGTAAGCCTAATTCCCTTTCAATCTCCCCCTTTTTGGTGATTGATGCCAACACAAACCAAAGCAAATATAGAAGTGCATAATTGAACTAGTTTGCATAATATAAGTGCAAAGGTTGCTTGGAATTGAGCCAATATAAATACTTACAAGATATGCATGGATTGTTTCTTCATTTTTAACATTTTGGACCACGCTTGCACCACATGTTTTGTTTTTGCAAAATCTTTTCTAAATCTTTTCAAAGTTCTTTTGCAAATAGTCAAGGGTAAATGAATAAGAGTTTGCAAAGCATTTTCAAGATTTCAAATTTTCTCCCCCTGTTCCAAATGCTTTTCCTTTGACTAAACAAAACTCCCCCTAAATAAAATCTCCTCTTAGTGTTCAAGAGGGTTTTGATGAAACAATTTTGAAATACTACTTTCTCCCCTTTTTGAACACATTAAGATACCAAATTGACAATTGGAAATTACATTTTAAAATTAGGTGGTGGTGCTGTCCTTTTGCTTTGGGCTAATACTTCCTCCCCCTTTGGCATGAATCGCCAAAAACGGAGTCATTAGAGCCCTTCAAATAACTTTCTCCTCCCTTGGTCATAAATAAAAGAGTGAAGATTATACCAAAGTAGGAGTCCTTTTGTTTTGCTCTCTCCCCCAAGGATAGAGAGCGGCTCGGAGTGACGGCGAAGGATGAGTTGACGGAGTGGAAGCCTTTGTCTTCGCCGAAGACTCCAATGCCCTTTCAATGCACCTATGACTTTATTTGAAGTAGACTTGAAAACACATTAGTCATAGCATATGAAAGAGACATGATCAAAGGTATATTCATGAGCTATGTGTGCAAGTTAGCAATAGAAATTTCTAGAATCAAGAATATTGAGCTCATGCCTAAGTTTGGTAAAAGTTTGTTCATCAAGTGGTTTGGTAAAGATATCGGCTAATTGATCTTTAGTATTAATGTATGCAATCTCAATATCTCCCTTTTGTTGGTGATCCCTAAGAAAATGATACCGAATGGCTATGTGCTTAGTGCGGCTATGCTCGACGGGATTGTCGGCCATTTTGATTGCACTCTCATTATCACATAGCAAAGGGACTTTGGTTAATTTGTAACCGTAGTCCCGCAGGGTTTGCCTCATCCAAAGCAATTGCGCGCAACAATGACCTGCGGCAATGTACTCGGCTTCGGCGGTTGAAAGAGCGACCGAATTTTGCTTCTTTGAGGCCCAAGACACCAAGGATCTTCCCAAGAACTGGCAAGTCCCTGATGTGCTCTTTCTATTAATCTTACACCCCGCCCAATCGGCATCCGAATAACCAATTAAATCAAAAGTGGATCCCCGAGGGTACCAAAGCCCAAACTTAGGAGTATAAGCCAAATATCTCAAGATTCGTTTTACGGTCGTAAGGTGGGATTCCTTAGGGTCGGATTGGAATCTTGCACACATGCAAAGGGAAAGCATAATGTCCGGTCGAGATGCACATAAATAGAGTAATGAACCTATCATCGACCGGTATACCTTTTGATCCACGGACTTACCTCCCGTGTCGAGGTCGAGATGCCCATTAGTTCCCATGGGTGTCTTGATGGGTTTGGCATCCTTCATCCCAAACTTGGTTAGAATGTCTTGAGTGTACTTTGTTTGGCTGATGAAGGTGCCCTCTTGGAGTTGTTTGACTTGGAATCCTAGAAAATACTTCAACTCCCCCATCATCAACATCTCGAACTTTTGTGTCATGATCCTACTAAATTCTTCACAAGTAGATTCGTTAGTAGACCCAAATATGATATCATCAACATAAATTTGGCATACAAACAAATCATTGTCAAGAGTTTTAGTGAATAGAGTAGGATCGGCTTTTCCGACTTTGAAGCCATTAGCAATAAGGAAATCCCTAAGGCATTCATACCATGCTCTTGGGGCTTGCTTGAGCCCGTAAAGCGCCTTAGAGAGCTTATAGACATGGTTAGGATACTCACTGTCTTCAAAGCCGGGAGGTTGCTCAACATAGACCTCTTCCTTGATTGGTCCATTGAGGAAGGCACTTTTCACGTCCATTTGATAAAGCTTAAAGCCATGGTAAGTAGCATAGGCTAATAATATACGAATTGACTCAAGCCTAGCTACGGGTGCATAGGTTTCACCGAAATCCAAACCTTCGACTTGGGAGTATCCCTTGGCCACAAGTCGAGCTTTGTTCCTTATCACCACACCATGCTCGTCTTGCTTGTTGCGGAAGACCCATTTGGTTCCTACAACATTTTGGTTAGGACGTGGAACTAAATGCCATACCTCATTCCTAGTGAAGTTGTTGAGCTCTTCTTGCATCGCCACCACCCAATCCGAATCTTGTAGTGCTTCCTCTACCCTGTGTGGCTCAATAGAGGAAACAAACGAGTAATGTTCACAAAAATGTGCAACACGAGATCTAGTAGTTACCCCCTTATGAATGTCGCCGAGGATGGTGTCGACGGGGTGATCTCGTTGGATTGCTTGGTGGACTCTTGGGTGTGGCGGCCTTTGTTCCTCTTCCTCCTTGTCTTCCTCATTTGCATCTCCCCCTTGATCATTGCCATCATCTTGAGGTGGCTCAATTGCTTGATCTTCTACTTCATCAACTTGAGCCTCATCCTCATTTTGAGTTGGTGGAGATGCTCGCGTGGAGGAGGATGGTTGATCTTGTGCTTTTGGAAGCTCTTCGGATTCCTTAGGACACACATCGCCAATGGACATGTTCCTTAGCGCGATGCACGGAGCCTCTTCATCACCTATCTCATCAAGATCAACTTGCTCTACTTGAGAGCCGTTAGTTTCATCAAACACAACGTTACATGAGACTTCAACTAGTCCAGTGGACTTGTTAAAGACCCTATATGCCCTTGTGTTTGAGTCATAACCAAGTAAAAAGCCTTCCACAGTCTTAGGAGCAAATTTAGATTTTCTACCTCTTTTAATAAGAATAAAGCATTTGCTACCAAAGACTCTAAAATATGAAATGTTGGGCTTTTTACCGGTTAGGAGTTCATATGATGTCTTCTTGAGGATTCGGTGTAGATACAACCGGTTGATGGCGTAGCAAGCGGTGTTGACCGCCTCGGCCCAAAACGGATCCGAAGTCTTGTACTCATCAAGCATGGTCCTTGCCATGTCTAATAGAGTTCGATTCTTCCTCTCCACTACACCATTTTGTTGTGGGGTGTAGGGAGAAGAGAACTCATGCTTGATGCCCTCTTCCTCAAGAAAGCCTTCGATTTGAGAGTTCTTGAACTCCGTCCCATTGTCGCTTCTTATTTTCTTGATCCTTAAGCCAAACTCATTTTGAGCCCGTCTCAAGAATCCCTTTAAGGTCTCTTGGGTTTGAGATTTTTCCTGTAAAAAGAATACCCAAGTGAAGCGAGAATGATCATCCACTATTACAAGACAATACTTACTCCCGCCGATGCTTATGTAAGCAATCGGGCCGAATAGGTCCATGTGTAGGAGCTCCAGTGGTCTTTCGGTCGTCATGATGTTCTTGTGTGGATGATGGGCTCCAACTTGCTTTCCTACCTGACATGCACTACAAATCTTGTCTTTCTCAAAATGAACATTTGTTAGTCCTAAAATGTGTTCTCCCTTTAAAGCTTATGAAGATTCTTCATCCCAACATGGGCTAGTCGGCGGTGCCAGAGCCAACCCATGTTAGTCTTAGCAATTAAGCATGTGTCGAGTTCAGCTCTATCAAAATCTACTAAGTATAGCTGACCCTCTAACACACCCTTAAATGCTATTGAATCATCACTTCTTCTAAAGACAGTGACACCTACATCAGTAAATAGACAGTTGTAGCCCATTTGACATAATTGTGAAACGGAAAGCAAATTGTAATCTAAAGAATCTACAAGAAAAACATTGGAAATTGAATGGTCAGGAGATATAGCAATTTTACCAAGACCTTTGACCAAACCTTGATTTCCATCCCCGAATGTGATAGCTCGTTGGGGATCTTGGTTTTTCTCATAGGAGGAGAACATCCTTTTCTCCACTGTCATATGGTTTGTGCACCCGCTGTCGAGTATCCAACTTGAGCCCCCGGATGCATAAACCTACAAAACAATTTTAGTTCTTGACTTTAGGTACCCAAACGGTTTTGGGTCCTTTGGCATTAGAAACAAGAACTTTGGGTATCCAATCACAAGTCTTTGACCCCTTGTGTTTGCCCCCAACAAACTTGGCAACTACCTTGCCGGATTTGTTAGTCAAAACATAAGATGCATCAAAAGTTTTAAAAGAAATATCATGATCATTTGATGCAATAGGAGTTTTCTTCTTAGGCAACTTAGCACGGGTTGGTTGCCTAGAGCTAGATGTCTCACCCTTATACATAAAAGCATGATTAGGGCCAGAGTGAGACTTCCTAGAGTGAATTCTCCTAATTTTGTCCTCGGGATAACCGGCAGGGTATAAAATGTAACCCTCGTTATCCTAAGGCATGGGAGCCTTGCCCTTAACAAAGTTGGACAATCTTTTAGGAGGGGCATTAAGTTTGACATTGTCTCCCCTTTGAAAGCCAATGCCATCCTTGATGCCCGGGCGTCTCCCATTATAGAGCATACTTCTAGCAAATTTAAACTTTTCATTTTCTAAGTTATGCTCGACAATTTTAGCATCTAATTTTGCTATATGATCATTTTGTTGTTTAATCAAAATCATGTGATCATGAATAGCATCAACATCAATATCTCTACATCTAGTACAAATAGTGACATGCTCAATGGTACATGTAGATGGTTTGCAAGAATTAAGTTCAACAATCTTAGCACGTAATATATCATTCTTATCTCTAAGATCGGAAATTGTAACTTTGCAAACAACAAAATCTTTAGCCTTAGCAATCAAGTTTTCATTTTCTAATCTAAGGCTAGCAAGAGATACATTCAATTTTTCAATCTTAGCAAGTAAATCATCATTATTGTTTCTAAGATTGGGAATTGAAATATCACAAACATGAGAATCAACCTTAGCATTTAAACTAGCATTTTCATTTCTAAGGTTGTCAATCATCTCATGGCAAGTGCTTAGCTCACTAGATAGTTTTTGACATTTTTCTACTTCTAGAGCATAAGCATTTTTAACCTTAACATGCTTCTTATTTTCTTTAATAAGGAAGTCCTCTTGAGTGTCCAAGAGATCATCCTTTTCATGAATGGCACTAATCAATTCATTAAGTTTTTCCTTTTGTTGCATGTTGAGGTTGGCAAAAAGAGATCGCAAGTTATCCTCCTCATCACTAGCATTATCATCACTAGAAGACTCATATTTAGTGGAGGAGTTAGATTTAACCTTCTTCCGTTTGCCGTCCTTTGCCATGAGGCACTTGTGGCCGACGTTGGGGAAGAGGAGTCCCTTGGTGACGGCGATGTTGGCGGCGTCCTCGTCGTCTGAGGAGTCGCTTGAGCTCTCGTCGGAGTCCCACTCCCGACAAACATGGGCATTGCCGCCCTTCTTCTTGTAGTACCTCTTCTTTTCTCTCCTCTTGCCCTTCTTGTCGTTATCCCTATCACTGTCACTTGATAATGGACATTTTGCAATAAAGTGACCGGGCTTACCACACTTGTAGCAAACTTTCTTGGAGCGGGACTTGTAGTCTTTCCCCCTCCTTTGCTTGAGGATTTGGCGGAAGCTCTTGATGACGAGCGCCATTTCCTCATTGTCGAGCTTGGAGGCGTCGATTGGTTGTCTACTTGGTGTAGACTCCTCCTTCTTTTCCTCTGTCGCCTTGAATGCGACGGGTTGAGCTTCGGATGTGGAGGGATCATCAAGCTCGTTGATCTCCCTCGAGCCTTCGATCATGCACTCAAAACTTACAAAATTCCCGATAACTTCCTCTGGGGTCATTTTAGTATATCTAGGATTACCACGAATTAATTGAACTTGAGTGGGGTTAAGGAAAATGAGAGATCTTAGAATAACCTTAACCACTTCGTGGTCGTCCCACTTCTTGCTCCCGAGGTTGCGCACTTGGTTCACCAAGGTCTTGAGCCGGTTGTACATGTGTTGTGGCTCTTCCCCTTTGCGAAGCCGGAACCGACCGAGCTCCCCCTCGATCGTTTCCCGCTTGGTGATCTTTGTGAGCTCATCTCCCTCGTGCGCGGTTTTGAGCACATCCCAAACCTCCTTGGCGCTTTTCAACCCTTGAACTTTGTTATACTCCTCTCTACTTAAAGAGGCGAGGAGTATTGTTGTTTCTTGAGAGTTGAAGTGCTCGATTTGGGCCACCTCATCCTCATCATAGTCTTCATCCCCTACGGACGGTACCTGTGCACCAAACTCAACAACATCCCATATACTTTTGTGGAGCGAGGTTAGATGAAATCGCATTAAATCGCTCCACCTAGCGTAATATTCACCATCAAAAGTTGGTGGTTTGCCTAATGGGACGGAAAGTAAAGGTGTATGTTTAGAAATGCGAGGGTAGCTTAGGGGAATCTTACTATACTTCTTACGCTCTTGGCGTTTAGAAGTGACGGACGCCGCGTCGGAGCCGGAGGTGGATGTTGATGAAGTGTCGGTCTCGTAGTAGACGACTTTCCTCATCCTCTTGTGCTTGTCCCCACTCCGATGCGGCTTGTGAGAGGAAGATTTCTCCTTCTTCTCTTTGTGGTGAGAAGAAGATTTCTTCTCCTTCCCTTTGTTGGAGGAGCTCTTCTTCTTCTCCTTCCTCTTAGTGCGGGACTCTTCCGATGAAGTGCTCCCGTGGCTTGTAGTGGGCTTTTCGCCGGTCTCCATCTCCTTCTTGGCGTGATCTCCCGACATTACTTCGAGCGGTTAGGCTCTAATGAAGAACCTGGCTTTGATACCAATTGATAGTCGCCTAGAGGGGGGGTGAATAGGGCGAAACTGAAATTTACAAATATAAACACAACTACAAGCCGGGTTAGCGTTAGAAATATGAAACCGAGTCCGCGAGAGAGGGTGGAAAACAAATCGCAAGCAAATGAAGAGTGTGACACGCGGATTTGTTTTACCGAGGTTCGGTACTCTCAAACCTACTCCCCGTTGAGGAGGACACAAAGGTCGGGTATCTTTCAACCCTTCCCTCTCTCAAACGATCCCACGGATCGAGTGAGCTTTCTCTTCTCAATCACTTGGAACACAAAGTTCCCACAAGGACCACCACAAGTTTTGTGTCTCTTGCCTCAATTACAAGTGAGTTTGATCGCAATGAAGGAATCAAGAAAGAAGAAAGCAATCCAAGCGCAAGAGCTCGAAAGAACACAAGCAAATCTCTCTCTCTAGTCACTAGGGCGTTGTGTGGAATTTGGAGAGGATTTGATCTCTTTGGTGTGTCTAGAATTGAATGCTAGAGCTCTTGTAAGTAGTTGGGAAGTGGAAAACTTGGATGCAATGAATGGTTGGGTGGTTGGGGTATTTATAGCCCCAACCACCAAAATAACCGTTGGTGGAGGCTGTCTGTTCGATGGCGCACCGGACAGTCCGGTGCACACCGGACATGTCCGGTGCCCCTGCCACGTCACCAGTGCCGTTGGAATCTGACCGTTGGAGTTCTGACTTCTGGGCCTGCCTCGATGTCCGGTGGCGCACCGGACATGCACTGTTCACTATCCGGTGCGCCGGCATGGGCGACTCTGACTTCTGCGCGCGCTGCGCGCGCATTAAATGCATCGCAGGTAGCCGTTGGCGCCGAAGTAGCCTTTGCTCCGTGGATGCACCGGACAGTCCGGTGCACACCGGACATGTCCGGTGAATTATAGCGGAGCAGCCGCTCTGATTTCCCGAGGCTGGCGAGTTCCTGAGCTGCGTCCCGTTGGAGCACCGGACACCGTCCGGTGTACACCGGATAGTCCGGTGAATTATAGCGCGCCGGCTCTGGAGAATTCCCGAAGGCGACGAGTTCGCGTTGAAGTCCTCTGGTGCACCGGACACTGTCTGGTGGTGCACCAGACAGTCCGGTGCGCCAGACCAGAGGAGCCTTCGGTTGCTCCTTTGCTCTTTTGTTGAACCCAACACTTGGTCTTTTTATTGGCTAAGTGTGAACCTTTTGCACCTGTATAACTTATACACTAGAACAAACTAGTTAGTCCAAAGATTTGTGTTGGGCAATTCAACCACCAAAATTATATAGGAACTAGGTGTAAGCCTAATTCCCTTTCAATGGTCTCCACCAGAAATCCAAGAATGTGATCTATGGCAAGGAAACATATGTGGGGTGAGGTGTATGAGCGTCTGGTCGATGATCAATGGCCACACAACCCCCATTTTTGTCGAAAATAGTCATGAATGACCATTTTCAATAATACCGAAGGCTAACACCTACGGATTTTTGAGCAAGAAATGGTCTCCACCAGAAATCCAAGAATGTGATCTATGGCAAGGAAACATATGTGGGGTGAGGTGTATGAGCCTTTGGTCGATGATCAATGGCCACACAACCCCCATTTTGCCGAAAATAGCCATGAATGACCATTTACAATAATACCGAAGGCTAACACGTACGAGTTTTTAACCAAGAAATGGTCTCCACGAGAAATCCAAGATTATGATCTATGGCAAGAAAACATATGTGGGGTGAAGTGTACGAGCCTCTGGTCGATGATCAATGGCAACACAACCCCCATTTTTGTCGAAAATAGCCATGAGCGACCATTTTCAATAATACTAGAGGCTAACACCTACGAATTTTAGACCAAGAAATGGTCTCCACCAGAAATCCAAGAATGTGATCTACGACAAGGAAACATATGTGGGGTGAGGTGTATGAGCCTCTAGTCGATGATCAATGGCTACACAACTCCCATTTTGCCGAAAATAGCCATGAATGACCGTTTTCAATAATATCAAAGGCTAACACCTACGGATTTTTGACCAAGAAATGGTCTCCACCAGAAATCCAAGAATGTGATCTATGGCAAGGAAACATATGTGGGGTGAGGTGTATGAGCCTCTGGTCGATGATAAACGGCCACACAACCCCCATTTTTTATGAAAATAGCCATGAGCGGCCTTGAAAATAGCCATGAGCGACCATTTTCAATAATACTAGAGGCTAACACCTACGGATTTTAGACCAAAAAATGGTCTCCACCAGAAATCCAAGAATGTGATCTATGGCAAGGAAACATATGTGTAGTGAGGTGTATGAGCCTCTAGTCGATGATCAATGGCCACACAACCCCCATTTTTGTCGAAAATAGCCATGAATGACCATTTTCAATAATACCGAAGGCTAACAGCGACCATTTTCAATAATACTAGAGGCTAAGACCTACGGATTTTTGACCAAGAAATGGTCTCCACCAGAAATCCAAGAATGTGATCTATGGCAAGGAAACATATGTGGGGTGAGGTTTATGAGCCTCTAGTCGATGATAAATGGCCACACAACCCCCATTTTTTATGAGCCTCTGGTCGATGATCAATGGCCACACAACCCCCATTTTTGTCGAAAATAGCCATGAATGACCATTTACAATAATACCGAAGGCTAACACCTACGGATTTTTGACCAAGAAATGGTCTCCACCAGAAATCCAAGAATGTGATCTATGGCAAGGAAACATATGTGGGGTGAGGTGTATGAGCCTATGGTCGATGATCAATGGCCACACAACCCCCATTTTGCCGAAAATAGCCATGAATGACCATTTTCAATAATACCAAAGGCTAAGACCTACGGATTTTTGACCAAGAAATGGTCTCCACCAGAAATCCAAGAATGTGATCTATGGCAAGGAAACATATGTGGGGTGAGGTGTATGAGCCTCTGGTCGATGATCAATGGCCACACAACCCCCATTTTTGTCGAAAATAGCCATGAACGACCATTTTCAATAATACCGAAGGCTAACACCTACGGATTTTTAACCAAGAAATGGGGGTTGTGTGGCCATTGATCATCGACCAGACGCTCATACACCTCACCCCACATATGTTACCTTGCCATAGATCACATTCTTGGATTTCTGGTGGAGACCATTTCTTGGTCAAAAATCCGTAGGTGTTAGCCTTCGGTATTATTGTAAATGGTCATTCATGGCTATTTTCGACAAAAATGGGGGTTGTGTGGCCATTGATCATCGACCAGAGGCTCATACACCTCACCCCACATATGTTTTCTTGCCATAGATCACATTCTTGGATTTCTGGTGGAGACCATTTCTTGGTCAAAAATCCGTAGGTCTTAGCCTCTAGTATTATTGAAAATGGTCGCTCATGGCTATTTTCGGCAAAAATGGGGGTTGTGTGGCCATTGATCATCGACCAAACGCTCATACACCTCACCCCACATATGTTTCCTTGCCATAGAATGACCATTTACAATAATACCGAAGGCTAACACCTACGGATTTTTGACCAAGAAATGGTCTCCACCAGAAATCCAAGAATGTGATCTATGGCAAGGAAAGATATCTGGGGTGAGGTGTATGAGCCTCTAGTCGATGATCAATGGCCACACAACCCCCATTTTTGTCGAAAATAGCCATGAATGACCATTTTCAATAATACCGAAGGCTAGCACGTACGAGTTTTTAACCAAGAAATGGTTTCCACCAGAAATCCAAGAATGTAATCTATGGTGTGATCTATGGCAAGGAAACATATGTGGGGTGAGGTGTATGAGCCTCTGGTCGACGATCAATGGCCACACAACCCTAATTTTTGTCGAAAATAGCCATGAACGACCATTTTCAATGACACTGAAGGCTAACACCTACGGATTTTTGACCAAGAAATGGTCTCCACCATAAATCCAAGAATGTGATCTATGGCAAGGAAACATATGTGGGGTGAGGTGTATGAGCGTCTGGTCGATGATCAATGGCCACACAACCCCCATTTTTGTCGAAAATAGCCATGAATGACCATTTTCAAAAATACCGGAGGCTAACACATTCGGATTTTTGACCAAGAAATGGTCTCCACCAGAAATCCAAGAATGTGATCTATGACAAGGAAACATATGTGGGGTGAGGTGTATGAGCCTCTAGTCGACGATCAATGGCCACACAACCCCCATTTTTTATGAAAATAGCCATGAGCGACCTTGAAAATAGCCATGAGCGACCTTGAAAATAGCCATGAACGACCATTTTCAATAATACCGAAGGCTAACACGTACGAGTTTTTAACCAAGAAATGGTTTCCACCAGAAATCCAAGAATGTAATCTATGGCAAGGAAACATATGTGGGGTGAAGTTTATGAGCCTCTAGTCGATGATAAATGGCCACACAACCCCCATTTTTTATGAAAATAGCCATGAGCGACCTTGAAAATAGCCATGAGCGACCATTTTCAATAATACTAGAGGCTAACACCTACGGATTTTAGACCAAGAAATGGTCTCCACCAGAAATCCAAGAATGTGATCTATGGCAAGGAAACATATGTGTAGTGAGGTGTATGAGCCTCTAGTCGATGATCAATGGCCACACAACCCCCATTTTTGTCGAAAATAGCCATGAATGACCATTTTCAATAATACCGAAGGCTAACAGCGACCATTTTCAATAATACTAGAGGCTAAGACCTATGGATTTTTGTCCAAGAAATGGTCTCCACCAGAAATCCAAGAATGTGATCTATGGCAAGGAAACATATGTGGGGTGAGGTTTATGAGCCTCTAGTCGATGATAAATGGCCACACAACCCCCATTTTTTATGAGCCTCTGGTCGATGATTAATGGCCACACAACCCCCATTTTTGTCGAAAATAGCCATGAATGACCATTTACAATAATACCGAAGGCTAACACCTACGGATTTTTGACCAAGAAATGGTCTCCACCATAAATCCAAGAATGTGATCTATGGCAAGGAAACATATGTGGGGTGAGGTGTATGAGCCTATGGTCAATGATCAATGGCCACACAACCCCCATTTTGCCGAAAATAACCATGAATGACCATTTTCAATAATACCGAAGGCTAAGACCTACGAATTTTTGACCAAGAAATGGTCTCCACCAGAAATCCAAGAATGTGATCTATGGCAAGGAAACATATGTGGGGTGAGGTGTATGAGCCTCTGGTCGATGATCAATGGCCACACAACCCCCATTTTTGTCGAAAATAGCCATGAACGACCATTTTCAATAATACCGAAGGCTAACACCTACGGATTTTTGACCAAGAAATGGTCTCCACCAGAAATCCAAGAATGCGATCTATGGCAAGGAAACATATGTGGGGTGAGGTGTATGAGCCTCTGGTCGACGATCAATGGCCACACAACCCTAATTTTTGTCGAAAATAGCCATGAACGACCATTTTCAATGACACTGAAGGCTAACACCTACAAATTTTTGACCAAGAAATGGTCTCCACCATAAATCCAAGAATGTGATCTATGGCAAGGAAACATATGTGGGGTGAGGTGTATGAGCCTCTAGTCGACGATCAATGACCGCACAACCCCCATTTTGCCGAAAATAGCCATGAACGACCATTTTCAAAAATACCAAAGGCTAACACCTACGGATTTTTGACCAAGAAATGGTCTCCACCAGAAATCCAAGAATGTGATCTATGGCAAGGAAACATATGTGGGGTGAGATTTATGAGCCTCTAGTCGATGATAAATGGCCACACAACCCCCATTTTTTATGAAAATAGCCATGAGCGACCATTTTCAATAATATTAGAGGCTAAGACCTACGGATTTTTGACCAAGAAATGGTCTCCACCAGAAATCCAAGAATGTGATCTACGACAAGGAAACATATGTGGGGTGAGGTGTATGAGCGTCTGGTCGATGATCAATGGCCACACAACCCCCATTTTTGTCGAAAATAGCCATGAACGACCATTTTCAATAATACAGAAGGCTAACACCTACGGATTTTTGACCAAGAAATCGTCTCCACCAGAAATCCAAGAATGTGATCTATGGCAAGGAAACATATGTGTAGTGAGGTGTACGAGCCTCTGGTCAATGATCAATGGCCACACAACCCCCATTTTTGTCGAAAATAGCCATGAACGACCATTTTCAATAATATCGAAGGCTAACACCTACGGATTTTTGACCAAGAAATGGTCTCCACCAGAAATCCAAGAATATTAGAGGCTAAGACCATTTCTTGGTCAAAAATCCGTACGTGTTAGCCTCTAGTATTATTGAAAATGGTCGCTCATGGCTATTTTCAAGGTCGCTCATGGCTATTTTCATAAAAAATGGGGGTTATGTGGCCATTGATCATCGACCAGAGGCTCATACACCTCACCCCACATATGTTTCCTTGCCATAGATCACATTCTTGGATTTCTGGTGGAGACCATTTCTTGGTCAAAAATCCGTAGGTCTTAGCCTCTAGTATTATTGAAAATGGTCACTGTTAGCCTTCGGTATTATTGAAAATGGTCATTCATGGCTATTTTCGACAAAAATGGGGGTTGTGTGGCCATTGATCATCGACCAGAGGCTCATACACCTCACCCCACATATGTTTCCTTGCCATAGATCACATTCTTGGATTTCTGGTGGAGACCATTTCTTGGTCAAAAATCCGTAGGTGTTAGCCTCTAGTATTATTGAAAATGGTCGCTCATGGCTATTTTCGGCAAAAATGGGGGTTGTGTGGCCATTGATCATCGACCAGACGCTCATACACCTCACCCCACATATGTTTCCTTGCCATAGAATGACCATTTACAATAATACCGAAGGCTAACACCTACGGATTTTTGACCAAGAAATGGTCTCCACCAGAAATCCAAGAATGTGATCTATGGCAAGGAAACATATGTGGGGTGTGGTGTATGAGCCTCTGGTCGATGATCAATGGCCACACAACCCCCATTTTTGTCGAAAATAGCCATGAATGACCAATTTCAATAATACCGAAGGCTAACACGTACGAGTTTTTAACCAAGAAATGGTTTCCACCAGAAATCCAAGAATGTGATCTATGGCAAGGAAACATATGTGGGGTGAGGTGTATGAGCGTCTGGTCGATGATCAATGGCCACACAACCCCCATTTTTGTCGAAAATAGCCATGAACGACCTTGAAAATAGCCATGAGCGACCATTTTCAATAATACTAGAGGCCAACACCTACGGATTTTAGACCAAGAAATGGTCTCCACCAGAAATCCAAGAATGTGATCTATGACAAGGAAACATATGTGGGGTGAGGTGTATGAGCGTCTGGTCGATGATCAATGGCCACACAACCCCCATTTTTGTCGAAAATAGCCATGAACGACCATTTTCAATAATACCGAAGCTAACACCTACGGATTTTTGACCAAGAAATGGTCTCCACCAGAAATCCAAGAATGTGATCTATGGCAAGGAAACATATGTGGGGTGAGGTGTATGAGCCTCTAGTCGATGATCAATGGCCAGACAACCCCCATTTTTGTCGAAAATAGCCATGAATGACCATTTTCAAAAATACCAAAGGCTAACACGTACGGATTTTTGACCAAGAAATGGTCTCCACCAGAAATCCAAGAATGTGATCTATGGCAAGGAAACATATGTGGGGTGAGGTGTACGAGCCTCTGGTCGATGATCAATGGCCACACAACCCCCATTTTGCCGAAAATAGCCATGAATGACCATTTTCAATAATACCAAAGGCTAACACGTACGAGTTTTTAACCAAGAAATGGTTTCCACCAGAAATCCAAGAATGTAATCTATGGCAAGGAAACATATGTGGGGTGAGGTTTATGAGCCTCTAGTCGATGATAAATGGCCACACAACCCCCATTTTTTATGAAAATAGCCATGAGCGACCTTGAAAATAGCCATGAGCGACCATTTTCAATAATACTAGAGGCTAACACCTACGGATTTTAGACCAAGGAATGGTCTCCACCAGAAATCCAAGAATGTGATCTATGGCAAGGAAACATATGTGGGGTGAGGTGTATGAGCGTCTGGTCGATGATCAATGGCCACACAACCCCCCTATTTTTGTAGAAAATAGCATGAACGACCATTTTCAATAATACCGAAGGCTAACACCTACGGATTTTTGACCAAGAAATGGTCTCCACCAGAAATCCAAGAATGTGATCTATGGCAAGGAAACATATGTGGGGTGAGGTGTATGAGCCTCTGGTCGATGATCAATGGCCACACAACCCCCATTTTTGTCGAAAATAGCCATGAACGACCATTTTCAATAATATTAGAGGCTAAGACCTACGGATTTTTGACCAAGAAATGGTCTCCACTAGAAATCCAAGAATGTGATCTATGGCAAGGAAACATATGTGGGGTGAGGTGTATGAGCCTCTGGTCGATGATCAATGGCCACACAACCCCCATTTTTGTCGAAAATAGCCATGAACGACCATTTATAATAATATCGAAGGCTAACACCTACGGATTTTTGACCAAGAAATGGTCTCCACCAGAAATCCAAGAATGTGATCTACGACAAGGAAACATATGTGGGGTGAGGTGTATGAGCCTCTGGTCGACGATCAATGGCCACACAACCCCCATTTTGCCGAAAATAGCCATGAATGACCATTTTCAATAATACCGAAGGCTAACACATACGAGTTTTTAACCAAGAAATGGTTTCCACCAGAAATCCAAGAATGTAATCTATGGCAAGGAAACATATGTGGGGTGAGGTTTATGAGCCTCTAGTCGATGATAAATGGCCACACAACCCCCATTTTTTATGAAAATAGCCATGAGCGACCATTTTCAATAATACTAGAGGCTAACACCTACGGATTTTAGACCAAGAAATGGTCTCCACCAGAAATCCAAGAATGTGATCTATGGCAAGGAAACATATGTGGGGTGAGGTGTATGAGCGTCTGGTCGATGATCAATGGCCACACAACCCCCATTTTTTTATGAAAATAGCCATGAGCGACCATTTTCAATAATATTAGAGGCTAAGACCTACGGATTTTTGACCAAGAAATGGTCTCCACCAGAAATCCAAGAATGTGATCTATGGCAAGGAAACATATGTGGGGTGAGGTGTATGAGCCTCTGGTCGATGATCAATGGCCACACAACCCCCATTTTTGTCGAAAATAGCCATGAATGACCATTTACAATAATACCGAAGGCTAACACCTACGGATTTTTGACCAAGAAATGGTCTCCACCAGAAATCCAAGAATGTGATCTATGGCAAGGAAACATATGTGGGGTGAGGTGTATGAGCCTCTGGTCGATGATCAATGGCCACACAACCCCCATTTTTTATGAAAATAGCCATGAACGACCATTTTCAATAATACCGAAGGCTAACACCTACGGATTTTTGACCAATAAATGGTCTCCACCAGAAATCCAAGAATGTGATCTATGGCAAGGAAACATATGTGGGGTGAGGTGTATGAGCCTCTGGTCGATGATCAATGGCCACACAACCCCCATTTTTGTCGAAAATAGCCATGAATGACCATTTTCAATAATACCGAAGGCTAACACCTACGGATTTTTGACCAAGAAATGGTCTCCACCAGAAATCCAAGAATGTGATCTATGGCAAGGAAACATATGTGGGGTGAGGTGTATGAGCGTCTGGCCTCACTACACATATGTTTCCTTGCCATATATCACATTCTTGGATTTATGGTAGAGACCATTTCTTGGTCAAAAATCCGTAGGTGTTAGCCTTCGGTATTATTGAAAATGGTCATTCATGGCTATTTTCGACACAAATGGGGGTTGTGTGGCCATTGATCACCGACCAGAGGCTTGTACACCTCACCCCACATATGTTTCCTTGCCATAGATCACATTCTTGGATTTCTGGTGGAGACCATTTCTTGGTCAAAAATCCGTACGTGTTAGCCTTTGGTATTTTTGAAAATGGTCATTCATGGCTATTTTCGGCAAAATGGAGGTTGTGTGGCCATTGATCATCGACCAGAGGCTCATACACCTCACCCCACATATGTTTCCTTGCCATAGATCACATTCTTGGATTTCTGGTGGAGACCATTTCTTGGTCAAAAATCCGTAGGTCTTAGCCTCTAATATTATTGAAAAAGGTCGCTCATGGCTATTTTCAAGGTCGCTCATGGATAGTTTCATAAAAAATGGGTGTGGGGTGAGGTGTACGAGCCCCTGGTCGATGATCAATGGCCACACAACCCTAATTTTTGTCGAAAATAGCCATGAACGACCATTTTCAATGACACTGACGGCTAACACCTACGGATTTTTGACCAAGAAATGGTCTCCACCATAAATCCAAGAATGTGATCTATGGCAAGGAAACATATGTGTAGTGAGGTGTATGAGCCTCTGGTCGATGATCAATGGCCACACAACCCCCATTTTGCCGAAAATAGCCATGAATGACCATTTTCAATAATACCGAAGGCTAACACATACGAGTTTTTAACCAAGAAATGGTCTCCACCAGAAATCCAAGAATGTGATCTATGGCAAGGAAACATATGTGGGGTGAGGTGTATGAGCCTATGGTCGATGATCAATGGCCACACAACCCCCATTTTTGTCGAAAATAGCCATGAATGACCATTTACAATAATACCGAAGGCTAACACCTACGGATTTTTGACCAAGAAATGGTCCCCACCAGAAATCCAAGAATGTGATCTATGGCAAGGAAACATATGTGGGGTGAGGTGTACGAGCCTCTAGTCGATGATCAATGGCCACACAACCCCCACATATGTTTCCTTGCCATAGATCACATTCTTGGATTTCTGGTGGAGACCATTTCTTGGTCAAAAATCCGTAGGTGTTAGCCTTCGGTATTATTGAAAATGGTCGTTCATGGCTATTTTCGGCAAAATGGGGGTTCTGTGGCCATTGATCATCGACCAGAGGCTCGTACACCTCACTACACATATGTTTCCTTGCCATAGATCACATTCTTGGATTTCAGGTGGAGACCATTTCTTGGTCAAAAATCCGTAGGTGTTAGCCTTCGGTATTATTGAAAATGGTCGTTCATGGCTATTTTCGACAAAAATGGGGGTTGTGTGGCCATTGATCATCGACCAGAGGCTCATACACCTCACCCCACATATGTTTCCTTGCCATAGATCACATTCTTGGATTTCTGGTGGAGACCATTTCTTGGTCAAAAATCCGTACGTGTTAGCCTTTGGTATTTTTGAAAATGGTCGTTCATGGCTTGGTCGATGATCAATGGCCACACAACCCCCATTTTTTATGAAAATAGCCATGAGCGACCATTTTCAATAATACTAGAGGCTAAGACCGACGGATTTTTGACCAAGAAATGGTCTCCACCAGAAATCCAAGAATGTGATCTATGGCAAGGAAACATATGTGGGGTGAGGTGTATGAGCCTCTGGTCGATGATCAATTGCCACACAACCCCCATTTTTGTCGAAAATAGCCATGAATGACCATTTACAATAATACCGAAGGCTAACACCTACGGTTTTTGACCAAGAAATGGTCTCCACCAGAAATCCAAGAATGTGATCTATGGCAAGGAAACATATGTGGGGTGAGGTGTATGAGCCTATGGTCGATGATCAATGGCCACACAATCCCCATTTTTGTCGAAAATAGCCATGAACGACCATTTTCAATAATATCGAAGGCTAACACCTACGAATTTTTGACCAAGAAATGGTCTCCACCAGAAATCAAAGAATGTGATCTACGACAAGGAAACATATGTGGTGTGAGGTGTATGAGCCTCTGGTCGACGATCAATGGCCACACAACCCCCATTTTGCCGAAAATAGCCATGAATGACCATTTTCAATAATACCGAAGGCTAACAGCGACCATTTTCAATAATACTAGAGGCTAAGACCTACGGATTTTTGACCAAGAAATGGTCTCCACCAGAAATCCAAGAATGTAATCTATGGCAAGGAAACATATGTGGGGTGAGGTTTATGAGCCTCTTGTCGATGATAAATGGCCACACAACCCCCATTTTTTATGAAAATAGCCATGAGCGACCTTGAAAATAGCCATGAGCGACCATTTTCAATAATACTAGAGGCTAACACCTACCGATTTTAGACCAAGAAATGGTCTCCACCAGAAATCCAAGAATGTGATCTATGGCAAGGAAACATATGTGGGGTGAGGTGTATGAGCCTCTAGTCGATGATCAATGGCCACACAACCCCCATTTTTGTCGAAAATAGCCATGAATGACCATTTTCAATAATACCGAAGGCTAACACCTACGGATTTTTGACCAAGAAATGGTCTCCACCAGAAATCCAAGAATGTGATCTATGGCAAGGAAACATATGTGGGGTGAGGTGTATGAGCCTCTAGTCGACGATCAATGGCCACACAACCCTAATTTTTGTCGAAAATAGCCATGAACGACCATTTTCAATGACACTGAAGGCTAACACCTACGGATTTTTGACCAAGAAATGGTCTCCACCATAAATCCAAGAATGTGATCTATGGCAAGGAAACATATGTGTAGTGAGGTGTATGAGCCTCTGGTCGAAGATCAATGGCCACACAACCCCCATTTTTGTCGAAAATAGCCATGAATGACCATTTTCAAAAATACCAAAGGCTAACACATTCGGATTTTTGCCCAAGAAATGGTTTCCACCAGAAATCCAAGAATGTAATCTATGGCAAGGAAACATATATGGGGTGAGGTTTATGAGCCTCTAGTCGATGATAAATGGCCACACAACCCCCATTTTTTATGAAAATAGCCATGAGCGACCTTGAAAATAGCCATGAGCGACCATTTTCAATAATACTAGAGGCTAACACCTACGGATTTTAGACCAAGAAATGGTCTCCACCAGAAATCCAAGAATGTGATCTATGGCAAGGAAACATATGTGGGGTGAGGTGTATGAGCGTCTGGTCGATGATCAATGGCCACACAACCCCCATTTTTGTCGAAAATAGCCATGAACGACCATTTTCAATAATATCGAAGGCTAACACCTATGGATTTTTTACCAAGAAATGGTCTCCACCAGAAATCCAAGAATGTGATCTACGACAAGGAAACATATGTGGGGTGAGGTGTATGAGCGTCTGGTCGATGATCAATGGCCACACAACCCCCATTTTTGTCGAAAATAGCCATGAACGACCATTTTCAATAATACCGAAGGCTAACACCTACAGATTTTTGACCAAGAAATGGTCTCCACCAGAAATCCAAGAATGTGATCTATGGCAAGGAAAGGTTGTGTGGCCATTTATCTTCGACCAGAGGCTCATACACCTCACTACACATATGTTTCCTTGCCATAGATCACATTCTTGGATTTATGGTGGAGAGTATGAGCGTCTGGTCGATGATCAATGGCCACACAACCCCCATTTTTGTCGAAAATAGCCATGAACGACCATTTTCAATAATATCGAAGGCTAACACCTACAGATTTTTTGTCGAAAATAGCCATGAACGACCATTTTCAATAATATCGAAGGCTAACACGTACGAGTTTTTGACCAAGAAATGGTCTCCACCAGAAATCCAAGAATGTGATCTACGACAAGGAAACATATGTGGGGTGAGGTGTATGAGCCTCTGGTCGACGATCAATGGCCACACAACCCCCATTTTGCCGAAAATAGCCATGAATGACCATTTTCAATAATACCGAAGGCTAACATGTACGAGTTTTTAACCAAGAAATGGTTTCCACCAGAAATCCAAGAATGTAATCTATGGCAAGGAAACATATGTGGGGTGAGGTTTATGAGCCTCTAGTCGATGATAAATGGCCACACAACCCCCATTTTTTATGAAAATAGCCATGAGCGACCTTGAAAATAGCCATGAGCGACCATTTTCAATAATACTAGAGGCTAACACCTACGGATTTTAGACCAAGAAATGGTCTCCACCAAAAATCCAAGAATGTGATCTATGGCAAGGAAACATATGTGTAGTGAGGTGTATGAGCCTCTAGTCGATGATCAATGGCCACACAACCCCCATTTTGCCGAAAATAGCCATGAGCGACCATTTTCAATAATATTAGAGGCTAAGACCTACGGATTTTTGACCAAGAAATGGTCTCCACCAGAAATCCAAGAATGTGATCTATGACAAGGAAACATATGTGGGGTGAGGTGTATGAGCCTCTGGTCGAAGATCAATGGCCACACAACCCCCATTTTTGTTGAAAATAGCCATGAATGACCATTTTCAAAAATACCAAAGGCTAACACATTCGGATTTTTGCCCAAGAAATGGTCTCCACCAGAAATCCAAGAATGTGATCTATGGCAAGGAAACATATGTGGGGTGAGGTGTACGAGCCTCTGGTCGATGATCAATGGCCACACAACCCCCATTTTGCCGAAAATAGCCATGAATGACCATTTTCAATAATACCGAAGGCTAACACGTACGAGTTTTTAACCAAGAAATGGTTTCCACCAGAAATCCAAGAATGTAATCTATGGCAAGGAAACATATGTGGGGTGAGGTTTATGAGCCTCTAGTCGATGATAAATGGCCACACAACCCCCATTTTTTATGAAAATAGCCATGAGCGACCTTGAAAATAGCCATGAGCGACCATTTTCAATAATACTAGAGGCTAACACCTACGGATTTTAGACCAAGAAATGGTCTCCACCAGAAATCCAAGAATGTGATCTATGGCAAGGAAACATATGTGGGGTGAGGTGTATGAGCGTCTGGTCGATGATCAATGGCCACACAACCCCCATTTTTGTCGAAAATAGCCATGAACGACCATTTTCAATAATATCGAAGGCTAACACCTACGGATTTTTTACCAAGAAATGGTCTCCACCAGAAATCCAAGAATGTGATCTACGACAAGGAAACATATGTGGGGTGAGGTGTATGAGCGTCTGGTCGATGATCAATGGCCACACAACCCCCATTTTTGTCGAAAATAGCCATGAACGACCATTTTCAATAATACCAAAGGCTAACACCTACGGATTTTGACCAAGAAATGGTCTCCACCAGAAATCCAAGAATGTGATCTATGGCAAGGAAACATATGTGGGGTGAGGTGTACGAGCCTTTGGTCGATGATCAATGGCCACACAACCCCCATTTTGCCGAAAATAGCCATGAGCGACCATTTTCAATAATATTAGAGGCTAAGACCTACGGATTTTTGACCAAGAAATGGTCTCCACCAGAAATCCAAGAATGTGATCTATGACAAGGAAACATATGTGGGGTGAGGTGTATGAGCCTCTGGTCGACGATCAATGGCCACACAACCCCCATTTTGCCGAAAATAGCCATGAATGACCATTTTCAATAATACCAAAGGCTAACACGTACGAGTTTTTAACCAAGAAATGGTTTCCACCAGAAATCCAAGAATGTAATCTATGGCAAGGAAACATATGTGGGGTGAGGTTTATGAGCCTCTAGTCGATGATAAATGGCCACACAACCCCCATTTTTTATGAAAATAGCCATGAGCGACCTTGAAAATAGCCATGAGCGACCATTTTCAATAATACTAGAGGCTAAGACCTACGGATTTTTGACCAAGAAATGGTCTCCACCAGAAATCCAAGAATGTGATCTATGGCAAGGAAACATAAGTGGGGTGAGGTGTATGAGCCTCTGGTCGATGATCAATGGCCACACAACCCCCATTTTTGTCGAAAATAGCCATGAACGACCATTTTCAATAATATCGAAGGCTAACACCTACGGATTTTTGACCAAGAAATGGTCTCCACCAGAAATCCAAGAGTGTGATCTACGACAAGGAAACATATGTGGGGTGAGGTGTTTGAGCCTCTGGTCGATGATCAATGGCCACACAACCCCCATTTTTGCCGAAAATAGCCATGAATAACCATTTTCAATAATACCGAAGGCTAACACGTACGGATTTTTGACCAAGAAATGGTCTCCACCAGAAATCCAAGAATGTGATCTATGGCAAGGAAACATATGTGGGGTGAGGTGTATGAGCCTCTGGTCGATGATCAATGGCCACACAACCCCCATTTTTGTCGAAAATAGCCATGAACGACCATTTTCAATAATATCGAAGGCTAACACCTACGGATTTTTGACCAAGAAATGGTCTCCACCAGAAATCCAAGAATGTGATCTATGGCAAGGAAACATATGTGGGGTGAGGTTTATGTGCCTCTAGTCGATGATAAATGGCCACACAACCCCCATTTTTTATGAAAATAGCCATGAGCGACCATTTTCAATAATACTAGAGGCTAACACCTACGGATTTTAGACCAAGAAATGGTCTCCACCAGAAATCCAAGAATGTGATCTATGGCAAGGAAACATATGTGGGGTGAGGTGTACGAGCCTCTGGTCGATGATCAATGGCCACACAACCCCCATTTTTGTCGAAAATAGCCATGAACGACCATTTTCAATAATATCGAAGGCTAACACCTACGGATTTTTGACCAAGAAATGGTCTCCACCATAAATCCAAGAATGTGATCTATGGCAAGGAAACATATGTGGGGTGAGGTGTATGAGCCTTTGGTCGATGATCAATGGCCACACAACCCCCATTTTTGTCGAAAATAGCCATGAACGACCATTTTCAATAATATCGAAGGCTAACACGTACGAGTTTTTAACCAAGAAATGGTTTCCACCAGAAATCCAAGAATGTAATCTATGGCAAGGAAACATATGTGGGGTGAGGTGTATGAGCCTCTAGTCGATGATAAATGGCCACACAACCCCCATTTTTTATGAAAATAGCCATGAACGACCATTTTCAATAATACCGAAGGCTAACACCTACAGATTTTTGACCAAGAAATGGTCTCCACCAGAAATCCAAGAATGTGATCTATGGCAAGGAAACATATGTGGGGTGAGGTGTATGAGCCTCTGGTCGATGATCAATGGTCACACAACCCCATTTTTGTCGAAAATAGCCAGGAGCAGCAATTTTCAATGACACTGATGGCTAACACCTATGGATTTTTGACCAGAAATGGTCTCCACCAGAAATCCAAGAATGTGGTCTATGGCAAGGAAACATATGTGGGGTGAGGTGTATGAGCCTTTGGTCGATGATCAATGGCCACACAACCCCCATTTTTGTCGAAAATAGCTATGAACGACCATTTTCAATAATACCGAAGGCTAACACCTACGGATTTTTGACCAAGAAATGGTCTCCACCAGAAATCCAAGAATGTGATCTATAGCAAGAAAACGTATGTGGGGTGAAGTGTACGAGCCTCTAGTCAATGATAAATGGCCACACAACCCCCATTTTTGTCGAAAATAGTGATCAACGACCATTTTCAATAATACTGAAGGCTAACACGTATGGATTTTTGACCAAGAAATGGTCTCCACCAAAAATCCAAGAATGTGATCTATGGCAAGAAAACATACGTGGGGTGAGGTGTATGAGCCTCTGGTCGAAGATCAATGGCCACACAACCCCATTTGTGTCGAAAATAGCCATGAACGACCATTTACAATAATACCGAAGGCTAACAACTACGGATTTTTGACCAAGAGAAGATCTCCACCAGAAATCCAAGAATGTGATCTATGGCAAGGAAACATATGTGGGGTGAGGTGTACGAGCCTCAGATCGATGATCAATGGCCACACAACCCCCATTTTTGTCGAAAATAGCCATGAACGACCATTTTCAATACTTCCGAAGGCTAACACCTACGGATTTTTGACCAAGAAATCGTCTCCACCAGAAATCCAAGAATATGATCTATGGCAAGGAAACATATTGGGGTGAGGTGTACGAGCCTCTGGTCGATGATCAGTGGCCACACAACCCCCATTTTTTGTCGAAAATAGTGATCAACGACCATTTTAAATAATACTGATGGCTAACACGTATGGATTTTGCCCAAGAAATGGTCTCCACCAGAAATCCAAGAGTGTGCTCTATGGCAAGGAAACGTATGTGGGGTGAGGTGTATGAGCCTCTGGTCGATGATCAATGGCCACACAACCCCCATTTTTGTCGAAAACAGCCATGAACGACCATTTTCAATAATACCGAAGGCTAACACCTACGGATTTTTGACCAAGAAATGGTCTCCACCAGAAATCCAAGAATGTGATCTATGGCAAGGAAACATATGTGGGGTGAGGTGTATGAGCCTCTGGTCGATGATAAATGGCCACACAACCCCCATTTTTTATGAAAATAGCCATGAACGACCATTTTCAATAATACCGAAGGCTAACACCTACAGATTTTTGACCAAGAAATGGTCTCCACCAGAAATCCAAGAATGTGATCTATGGCAAGGAAACATATGTGGGGTGAGGTGTATGAGCCTCTGGTCGATGATCAATGGTCACACAACCCCATTTTTGTCGAAAATAGCCAGGAGCAGCAATTTTCAATGACACTGATGGCTAACACCTATGGATTTTTGACCAGAAATGGTCTCCACCAGAAATCCAAGAATGTGGTCTATGGCAAGGAAACATATGTGGGGTGAGGTGTATGAGCCTTTGGTCGATGATCAATGGCCACACAACCCCCATTTTTGTCGAAAATAGCTATGAACGACCATTTTCAATAATACCGAAGGCTAACACCTACGGATTTTTGACCAAGAAATGGTCTCCACCAGAAATCCAAGAATGTGATCTATAGCAAGAAAACGTATGTGGGGTGAAGTGTACGAGCCTCTAGTCAATGATAAATGGCCACACAACCCCCATTTTTGTCGAAAATAGTGATCAACGACCATTTTCAATAATACTGAAGGCTAACACGTATGGATTTTTGACCAAGAAATGGTCTCCACCAAAAATCCAAGAATGTGATCTATGGCAAGAAAACATACGTGGGGTGAGGTGTATGAGCCTCTGGTCGAAGATCAATGGCCACACAACCCCATTTGTGTCGAAAATAGCCATGAACGACCATTTACAATAATACCGAAGGCTAACAACTACGGATTTTTGACCAAGAGAAGATCTCCACCAGAAATCCAAGAATGTGATCTATGGCAAGGAAACATATGTGGGGTGAGGTGTACGAGCCTCAGATCGATGATCAATGGCCACACAACCCCCATTTTTGTCGAAAATAGCCATGAACGACCATTTTCAATACTTCCGAAGGCTAACACCTACGGATTTTTGACCAAGAAATCGTCTCCACCAGAAATCCAAGAATATGATCTATGGCAAGGAAACATATTGGGGTGAGGTGTACGAGCCTCTGGTCGATGATCAGTGGCCACACAACCCCCATTTTTTGTCGAAAATAGTGATCAACGACCATTTTAAATAATACTGATGGCTAACACGTATGGATTTTGCCCAAGAAATGGTCTCCACCAGAAATCCAAGAGTGTGCTCTATGGCAAGGAAACGTATGTGGGGTGAGGTGTATGAGCCTCTGGTCGATGATCAATGGCCACACAACCCCCATTTTTGTCGAAAACAGCCATGAACGACCATTTTCAATAATACCGAAGGCTAACACGTACGGATTTTTGACCAAGAAATGGTCTCCACGAGAAATCCAAGATTGTGATCTATGGCAATTAAACATATGTGGGGTGAGGTGTACGAGCCTCTGGTCGATGTTAAATGGCCACACAACCCCCTTTTTTGTCGAAAATAGCCATGAACGACTATTTTCAATAATACCGAAGGCTAACACCTACGGATTTTTGACCAAGAAATGGTCACCACCAGAAATCCAAGAATGTGGTCTATGGCAAGGAAACACATGTGGGTGAGGTGTATGAGCCTTTGGTCGATTATCAATTGCCACACAACCCTCATTTTTGTCGAAAGTAGCCATGAACGACCATTTTCAATAATACCGAAGGCTAACACCTACGGATTTTTGACCAAGAAATGGTCTCCACCAGAAATCCAAGAATGTGATATATGGCAAGGAAACTTATGTGGGGTGAGGTGTACGATCCTCTGGTCGATGATCAATGGCGACACAACCCCCATTTTTTGTCGAAAATAGCCACGAATGACCATTTTCAATGACACTGAAGGCTAACACCTATGAATTTTTGACCAACAAATGGTCTCCACGAGAAATCCAAGATTATGATCTATGGCAAGAAAACATATGTGGGGTGAAGTGTACGAGCCTCTGGTCGATGATCAATGGCAACTCAACCCCCATTTTTGTCGAAAATAGCCATGAACGACCATTTTCAATAATACCGAAGGCTAACACGTACGAGTTTTTGACCAAGAAATGGTCTCCACCAGAAATCCAAGAATGTGATCTATGGCAAGGAAACATATGTGGGGTGAGGTGTACGAGCCTCTGGTCGATGATCAATGGCCACACAACCCCCATTTTTGTCGAAAATAGCCATGAACGACCATTTTCAATAATACCGAAGGCTAACACCTACGGATTTTTGACCAAGAAATGGTCTCCACCAGAAATCCAAGAATGTGATCTACGACAAGGAAACATATGTGGGGTGAGGTGTATGAGCGTCTGGTCGATGATCAATGGCCACACAACCCCCATTTTTGTCGAAAATAGCCATGAATGACCATTTACAATAATAACGAAGGCTAACACCTATGGATTTTTGACCAAGAAATGGTCTCCACCAGAAATCCAAGAATGTGATCTATGGCAAGGAAACATATGTGGGGTGAGGTGTATGAGCCTCTGGTCGATGATCAATGGCCACACAACCCCTATTTTTTATGAAAATAGCCATGAGCGACCTTGAAAATAGCCATGAGCGACCATTTTCAATAATACTAGAGGCTAACACGTACGGATTTTTGACCAAGAAATGGTCTCCACCAGAAATCCAAGAATGTGATCTATGGCAAGGAAACATATGTGGGGTGAGGTGTATGAGCCTCTGGTCGATGATCAATGGCCACACAACCCCCATTTTTGTCGAAAATAGCCATGAATGACTATTTTCAATGACACTGAAGGCTAACACCTATGGATTTTTGACCAAGAAATGGTCTCCACCAGAAATCCAAGAATGTGATCTATGTCAAGGAAATATATGTGGGGTGAGGTGTATGAGCCTCTGGTCGACGACCATTTTCAATAATACTAGAGGCTAACACCTACGAATTTTAGACCAAGAAATTGTCTCCACCAGAAATCCAAGAATGTGATCTATGGCAAGGAAACATATGTGGGGTGAGGTGTATGAGCGTCTGGTCGATGATCAATGGCCACACAACCCCCATTTTTGTCGAAAATAGCCATGAACGACCATTTTCAATAATACCGAGGGCTAACACCTACGGATTTTTGACCAAGAAATGGTCTCCACCAGAAATCCAAGAATGTGATCTATGGCAAGGAAACATATGTGGGGTGAGGTGTATGAGCCTCTAGTCGATGATCAATGGCCACACAACCCCCATTTTTGTCGAAAATAGCCATGAATGACCATTTTCAAAAATACCAAAGGCTAACACGTACGGATTTTTAACCAAGAAATGGTCTCCACCAGAAATCCAAGAATGTGATCTATGGCAAGGAAACATATGTGGGGTGAGGTGTATGAGCCTCTGGTCGACGATCAATGGCCACACAACCCCCATTTTGCCGAAAATAGCCATGAATGACCATTTTCAATAATACCGAAGGCTAAGACCTACGGATTTTTGACCAAGAAATGGTCTCCACCAGAAATCCAAGAATGTGATATATGGCAAGGAAACATATGTGGGGTGAGGTGTATGAGCCTCTGGTCGATGATCAATGGCACACAACCCCCATTTTTGTCGAAAATAGCCATGAACGACCATTTTCAATAATACCGAAGGCTAACACCTACGGATTTTTGACCAAGAAATGGCCTCCACCAGAAATCCAAGAATGTGATCTACGACAAGGAAACATATGTGGGGTGAGGTGTATGAGCCTCTGGTCGATGATCAATGGCCACACAACCCCCATTTTTTATGAAAATATCCATGAATGACCATTTTCAAAAATACCAAAGGCTAACACGTACGGATTTTTAACCAAGAAATGGTCTCCACCAGTATCCAAGAATGTGATCTATGGCAAGGAAACATATGTGGGATGAGGTGTATGAGCCTCTAGTCGACGATCAATGGCCACACAACCCCCATTTTGCCGAAAATAGCCATGAATGACCATTTTCAATAATACCGAAGGCTAAGACCTACGGATTTTTGACCAAGAAATGGTCTCCACCAGAAATCCAAGAATGTGATCTATGGCAAGGAAACATATGTGGGGTGAGGTGTATGAGCCTCTGTTCGATGATCAATGGCCACACAACCCCCATTTTTGTCGAAAATAGCCATGAACGACCATTTTGAATAATATCGAAGGCTAACACCTACGGATTTTTGACCAAGAAATGGTCTCCACTAGAAATCCAAGAATGTGATCTACGACAAGGAAACATATGTGGGGTGAGGTGTATGAGCCTCTGGTTGATGATCAATGGCCACACAACCCCCATTTTTATGAAAATAGCCATGAATGACCATTTTCAAAAATACCAAAGGCTAACACGTACGGATTTTTAACCAAAAATGGTCTCCACCAGAAATCCAAGAATGTGATCTATGGCAAGGAAACATATGTGGGGTGAGGTGTATGAGCCTCTGGTCCACGATCAATGGCCACACAACCCCCATTTTTTATGAAAATAGCCATGAGCGACCTTGAAAATAGCCATGAGCGACCATTTTCAATAATACTAGAGGCTAAGACCTACGGATTTTTGACCAAGAAATGGTCTCCACCAGAAATCCAATCATGTGATCTACGACAAGGAAACATATGTGGGGTGAGGTTTATGAGCCTCTAATCGATGATAAATGGCCACACAACACCCATTTTTTATGAAAATAGCCATGAGCGACCTTGAAAATAGCCATGAGCGACCATTTTCAATAATACTAGAGGCTAACACCTACGGATTTTTGACCAAGAAATGGTCTCCACCAGAAATCCAAGAATGTGATCTACGACAAGGAAACATATGTGGGGTGAGGTGTACGATCCTCTGGTCGATGATCAATGGCGACACAACCCCCATTTTTTGTCGAAAATAGCCACGAATGACCATTTTCAATGACACTGAAGGCTAACACCTATGAATTTTTGACCAACAAATGGTCTCCACGAGAAATCCAAGATTATGATCTATGGCAAGAAAACATATGTGGGGTGAAGTGTACGAGCCTCTGGTCGATGATCAATGGCAACTCAACCCCCATTTTTGTCGAAAATAGCCATGAACGACCATTTTCAATAATACCGAAGGCTAACACGTACGAGTTTTTGACCAAGAA
>NW_023366767.1:0-94333 GCF_902167145.1 Zea mays | reverse complement strand
TGAATGACCATTTTCAATAATACCGAAGGCTAACACCTACGGATTTTTGACCAGGAAATGGTCTCCACCAGAAATCCAAGAATGTGATCTATGGCAAGGAAACATATGTGGGGTGAGGTGTACGAGCCTCTGGTCGATGATCAATGGCCACAGAACCCCCATTTTGCCGAAAATAGCCATGAACGACCATTTTCAATAATACCGAAGGCTAACACCTACGGATTTTTGACCAAGAAATGGTCTCCACCAGAAATCCAAGAATGTGATCTATGGCAAGGAAACATATGTGGGGTGAGGTGTACGAGCCTCTGGTCGATGATCAATGGCCACAGAACCCCCATTTTGCCGAAAATAGCCATGAACGACCATTTTCAATAATACCGAAGGCTAACACGTACGAGTTTTTGACCAAGAAATGGTCTCCACCAGAAATCCAAGAATGTGATCTATGGCAAGGAAACATATGTGGGGTGAGGTGTATGAGCCTCTGGTCGACGATCAATGGCCACACAACCCTAATTTTTGTCGAAAATAGCCATGAACGACCATTTTCAATGACACTGAAGGCTAACACCTACGGATTTTTGACCAAGAAATGGTCTCCACCAGAAATCCAAGAATGTGATCTATGGCAAGGAAACATATGTGGGGTGAGGTGTATGAGCCTCTAGTCGATGATCAATGGCCACACAACCCCCATTTTTTGTCGAAAATAGCCATGAATGACCATTTTCAAAAATACCAAAGGCTAACACATTCGGATTTTTGCCCAAGAAATGGTCTCCACCAGAAATCCAAGAATGTGATCTATGGCAAGGAAACATATGTGGGGTGAGGTGTACGAGCCTCTGGTCGATGATCAATGGCCACACAACCCCCATTTTGCCGAAAATAGCCATGAATGACCATTTTCAATAATACCGAAGGCTAATACGTACGAGTTTTTAACCAAGAAATGGTCTCCACCAGAAATCCAAGAATGTGATCTATGGCAAGGAAACATATGTGGGGTGAGGTGTATGAGCGTCTGGTCGATGATCAATGGCCACACAACCCCCATTTTTGTCGAAAATAGCCATGAACGACCATTTTCAATAATACCGAAGGCTAACACGTACGGATTTTTGACCAAGAAATGGACTCCACCAAAAATCCAAGAATGTGATCTATGACAAGGAAACATATGTGGGGTGAGGTGTATGAGCCTCTAGTCGATGATCAATGGCCACACAACCCCCATTTTTGTCGAAAATAGCCATGAATGACCATTTTCAAAAATACCAAAGGCTAACACGTATGGATTTTTGACCAAGAAATGGTCTCCACCAGAAATCCAAGAATGTGATCTACGACAAGGAAACATATGTGGGGTGAGTTGTATGAGCCTCTGGTCGACGATCAATGGCCACACAACCCCCATTTTGCCGAAAATAGCCATGAATGACCATTTTCAATAATACCGAAGGCTAACACGTACGAGTTTTTAACAAAGAAGTGGTTTCCACCAGAAATCCAAGAATGTAATCTATGGCAAGGAAACATATGTGGGGTGAGGTTTATGAGCCTCTAGTCGATGATAAATGGCCACACAACCCCCATTTTTTATGAAAATAGCCATGAGCGACCTTGAAAATAGCCATGAGCGACCATTTTCAATAATACTAGAGGCTAACACCTACGGATTTTAGACCAAGAAATGGTCTCCACCAGAAATCCAAGAATGTGATCTACGACAAGGAAACATATGTGGGGTGAGGTGTATGAGCCTCTGGTCGATGATCAATGGCCACACAACCCCCATTTTTGTCGAAAATAGCCATGAATGACCATTTACAATAATACCGAAGGCTAACACCTACGGATTTTTGACCAAGAAATGGTCTCCACCAGAAATCCAAGAATGTGATCTATGGCAAGGAAACATATGTGGGGTGAGGTGTATGAGCCTCTAGTCGACGATCAATGGCCACACAACCCCCATTTTGCCGAAAATAGCCATGAATGACCATTTTCAATAATACCGAAGGCTAACACCTACGGATTTTTGACCAGGAAATGGTCTCCACCAGAAATCCAAGAATGTGATCTATGGCAAGGAAACATATGTGGGGTGAGGTGTACGAGCCTCTGGTCGATGATCAATGGCCACAGAACCCCCATTTTGCCGAAAATAGCCATGAACGACCATTTTCAATAATACCGAAGGCTAACACCTACGGATTTTTGACCAAGAAATGGTCTCCACCAGAAATCCAAGAATGTGATCTATGGCAAGGAAACATATGTGGGGTGAGGTGTACGAGCCTCTGGTCGATGATCAATGGCCACAGAACCCCCATTTTGCCGAAAATAGCCATGAACGACCATTTTCAATAATACCGAAGGCTAACACGTACGAGTTTTTGACCAAGAAATGGTCTCCACCAGAAATCCAAGAATGTGATCTATGGCAAGGAAACATATGTGGGGTGAGGTGTATGAGCCTCTGGTCGACGATCAATGGCCACACAACCCTAATTTTTGTCGAAAATAGCCATGAACGACCATTTTCAATGACACTGAAGGCTAACACCTACGGATTTTTGACCAAGAAATGGTCTCCACCAGAAATCCAAGAATGTGATCTATGGCAAGGAAACATATGTGGGGTGAGGTGTATGAGCCTCTAGTCGATGATCAATGGCCACACAACCCCCATTTTTTGTCGAAAATAGCCATGAATGACCATTTTCAAAAATACCAAAGGCTAACACATTCGGATTTTTGCCCAAGAAATGGTCTCCACCAGAAATCCAAGAATGTGATCTATGGCAAGGAAACATATGTGGGGTGAGGTGTACGAGCCTCTGGTCGATGATCAATGGCCACACAACCCCCATTTTGCCGAAAATAGCCATGAATGACCATTTTCAATAATACCGAAGGCTAATACGTACGAGTTTTTAACCAAGAAATGGTCTCCACCAGAAATCCAAGAATGTGATCTATGGCAAGGAAACATATGTGGGGTGAGGTGTATGAGCGTCTGGTCGATGATCAATGGCCACACAACCCCCATTTTTGTCGAAAATAGCCATGAACGACCATTTTCAATAATACCGAAGGCTAACACGTACGGATTTTTGACCAAGAAATGGACTCCACCAAAAATCCAAGAATGTGATCTATGACAAGGAAACATATGTGGGGTGAGGTGTATGAGCCTCTAGTCGATGATCAATGGCCACACAACCCCCATTTTTGTCGAAAATAGCCATGAATGACCATTTTCAAAAATACCAAAGGCTAACACGTATGGATTTTTGACCAAGAAATGGTCTCCACCAGAAATCCAAGAATGTGATCTACGACAAGGAAACATATGTGGGGTGAGTTGTATGAGCCTCTGGTCGACGATCAATGGCCACACAACCCCCATTTTGCCGAAAATAGCCATGAATGACCATTTTCAATAATACCGAAGGCTAACACGTACGAGTTTTTAACAAAGAAGTGGTTTCCACCAGAAATCCAAGAATGTAATCTATGGCAAGGAAACATATGTGGGGTGAGGTTTATGAGCCTCTAGTCGATGATAAATGGCCACACAACCCCCATTTTTTATGAAAATAGCCATGAGCGACCTTGAAAATAGCCATGAGCGACCATTTTCAATAATACTAGAGGCTAACACCTACGGATTTTAGACCAAGAAATGGTCTCCACCAGAAATCCAAGAATGTGATCTACGACAAGGAAACATATGTGGGGTGAGGTGTATGAGCCTCTGGTCGATGATCAATGGCCACACAACCCCCATTTTTGTCGAAAATAGCCATGAATGACCATTTACAATAATACCGAAGGCTAACACCTACGGATTTTTGACCAAGAAATGGTCTCCACCAGAAATCCAAGAATGTGATCTATGGCAAGGAAACATATGTGGGGTGAGGTGTACGAGCCTCTGGTCTATGATCAATGGCCACACAACCCCCATTTTTTATGAAAATAGCCATGAGCGACCATTTTCAATAATACTAGAGGCTAACACCTACGGATTTTAGACCAAGAAATGGTCTCCACCAGAAATCCAAGAATGTGATCTACGACAAGGAAACATATGTGGGGTGAGGTGTATGAGCCTCTGGTCGATGATCAATGGCCACACAACCCCCATTTTTGTCGAAAATAGCCATGAATGACCATTTACAATAATACCGAAGGCTAACACCTACGGATTTTTGACCAAGAAATGGTCTCCACCAGAAATCCAAGAATGTGATCTATGGCAAGGAAACATATGTGGGGTGAGGTGTACGAGCCTCTGGTCGATGATCAATGGCCACACAACCCCCATTTTTTATGAAAATAGCCATGAGCGACCATTTTCAATAATACTAGAGGCTAAGACCTACGGATTTTTGACCAAGAAATGGTCTCCACTAGAAATCCAAGAATGTGATCTACGACAAGGAAACATATGTGGGGTGAGGTGTATGAGCCTCTAGTCGACGATCAATGGCCACACAACCCCCATTTTGCCGAAAATAGCCATGAATGACCATTTTCAATAATACCGAAGGCTAACACCTACGGATTTTTGACCAAGAAATGGTCTCCACCAGAAATCCAAGAATGTGATCTATGGCAAGGAAACATATGTGGGGTGAGGTGTACGAGCCTCTGGTCGATGATCAATGGCCACAGAACCCCCATTTTGCCGAAAATAGCCATGAACGACCATTTTCAATAATACCGAAGGCTAACACCTACAGATTTTTGACCAAGAAATGGTCTCCACCAGAAATCCAAGAATGTAATCTATGGCAAGGAAACATATGTGGGGTGAGGTGTACGAGCCTCTGGTCCATGATCAATGGCCACAGAACCCCCATTTTTTATGAAAATAGCCATGAGCGACCATTTTCAATAATACTAGAGGCTAAGACCTACGGATTTTTGACCAAGAAATGGTCTCCATCAGAAATCCAAGAATGTCATCTATGGCAAGGAAACATATGTGGGGTGAGGTGTATGAGCCTCTGGTCGATGATCAATGGCCACACAACCCCCATTTTTGTCGAAAATAGCCATGAATGACCATTTACAATAATACCGAAGGCTAACACCTACGGATTTTTGACCAAGAAATGGTCTCCACCAGAAATCCAAGAATGTGATCTATGGCAAGGAAACATATGTGGGGTGAGGTGTATGAGCGTCTGGTCGATGATCAATGGCCACAGAACCCCCATTTTTGTCGAAAATAGCCATGAATGACCATTTTCAATAATACCGAAGGCTAACACCTACGGATTTTTGACCAAGAAATGGTCTCCACCAGAAATCCAAGAATGTGATCTATGGCAAGGAAACATATGTGTAGTGAGGTGTATGAGCCTCTGGTCGAATATCAATGGCCACACAACCCCCATTTTTGTCGAAAATAGCCATGAATGACCATTTTCAATAATATCGAAGGCTAACACGTACGAGTTTTTAACCAAGAAATGGTCTCCACCAGAAATCCAAGAATGTGATCTATGGCAAGGAAACATATGTGGGGTGAGGTGTATGAGCCTCTGGTCGATGATCAATGGCCACACAACCCCCATTTTTGTCGAAAATAGCCATGAACGACCATTTTCAATAATACCGAAGGCTAACTCCTACGGATTTTTGACCAAGAAATGGTCTCCACCAGAAATCCAAGAATGTGATCTATGGCAAGGAAACATATGTGGGGTGAGGTGTATGAGCCTCTAGTCGATGATCAATGGCCACACAACCCCCATTTTTGTCGAAAATAGCCATGAATGACCATTTACAATAATACCGAAGGCTAACACCTACGGATTTTTGACCAAGAAATGGTCTCCACCAGAAATCCAAGAATGTGATCTATGGCAAGGAAACATATGTGGGGTGAGGTGTATGAGCCTCTGGTCGATGATCAATGGCCACACAACCCCCATATTTGTCGAAAATAGCCATGAACGACCATTTTCAATAATACCGAAGGCTAACACGTACGAGTTTTTAACCAAGAAATGGTTTCGACCAGAAATCCAAGAATGTAATCTATGGCAAGTAAACATATGTGGGGTGAGGTTTATGAGCCTCTAGTCGATGATAAATGGCCACACAACCCCCATTTTTTATGAAAATAGCCATGAGCGACCTTGAAAATAGCCATGAGCGACCATTTTCAATAATACTAGAGGCTAACACCTACGGATTTTAGACCAAGAAATGGTCTCCACCAGAAATCCAAGAATGTGATCTATGCAAGGAAACATATGTGGGGTGAGGTGTATGAGCGTCTGGTCGATGATCAATGGCCACACAACCCCCATTTTTGTCGAAAATAGCCATGAACGACCATTTTCAATAATACCAAAGGCTAACAACTACGGATATTTGACCAAGAAATGGTCTCAACCAGAAATCCAAGAATGTGATCTATGGCAAGGAAACATATGTGGGGTGAGGTTTATGAGCCTCTAGTCGATGATAAATGGCCACACAACCCCCATTTTTTATGAAAATAGCCATGAGCGACCTTGAAAATAGCCATGAGCGACCATTTTCAATAATACTAGAGGCTAACACCTACGGATTTTAGACCAAGAAATGGTCTCCACCAGAAATCCAAGAATGTGATCTATGGCAAGGAAACATATGTGGGGTGAGGTGTATGAGCGTCTGGTCGATGATCAATGGCCACACAACCCCCATTTTTGTCGAAAATAGCCATGAACGACCATTTTCAATAATACCGAAGGCTAACACCTACGGATTTTTGACCAAGAAATGGTCTCCACCAGAAATCCAAGAATGTGATATATGGCAAGGAAACATATGTGGGGTGAGGTGTATGAGCCTCTAGTCGATGATCAATGGCCACACAACCCCCATTTTTGTCGAAAATAGCCATGAATGACCATTTTCAAAAATACCAAAGGCTAACACGTACGGATTTTTAACCAAGAAATGGTCTCCACCAGAAATCCAAGAATGTGATCTATGGCAAGGAAACATATGTGGGGTGAGGTGTACGAGCCTCTGGTCGATGATCAATGGCCACACAACTCCCATTTTGCCGAAAATAGCCATGAATGACCATTTTCAATAATACCGAAGGCTAACAAGTACAAGTTTTTAACCAAGAAATGGTTTCCACCAGAAATCCAAGAATGTAATCTATGGCAAGGAAACATATGTGGGGTGAGGTTTATGAGCCTCTAGTCGATGATAAATGGCCACACAACCCCCATTTTTTTATGAAAATAGCCATGAGCGACCTTGAAAATAGCCATGAGCGACCATTTTCAATAATACTAGAGGCTAACACCTATGGATTTTAGACCAAGAAATGGTCTCCACCAGAAATCCAAGAATGTGATCTATGGCAAGGAAACATATGTGGGGTGAGGTGTATGAGCGTCTGGTCGATGATCAATGGCCACACAACCCCCATTTTTGTCGAAAATAGCCATGAACGACCATTTTCAATAATACCGAAGGCTAACACCTACGGATTTTTGACCAAGAAATGGTCTCCACCAGAAATCCAAGAATGTGATCTATGGCAAGGAAACATATGTGGGGTGAGGTGTATGAGCCTCTAGTCGATGATCAATGGCCACACCATTGATCATCGACCAGACGCTCATACACCTCACCCCACATATGTTTCCTTGCCATAGATCACATTCTTGGATTTCTGGTGGAGACCATTTCTTGGTTAAAAACTCGTACGTGTTAGCCTTCGGTATTATTGAAAATGGTCAATCATGGCTATTTTCGGCAAAATGGGGGTTGTGTGGCCATTGATCATCGACCAGAGGCTCGTACACCTCACCCCACATATGTTTCCTTGCCATAGATCACATTCTTGGATTTCTGGTGGAGACCATTTCTTGGTTAAAAATCCGTACGTGTTAGCCTTTGGTATTTTTGAAAATGGTCATTCATGGCTATTTTCGACAAAAATGGGGGTTGTGTGGCCATTGATCATCGACTAGAGGCTCATACACCTCACCCCACATATGTTTCCTTGCCATAGATCACATTCTTGGATTTCTGGTGGAGACCATTTCTTGGTCAAAAATCCATAGGTGTTAGCCTTCGGTATTATTGAAAATGGTCGTTCATGGCTATTTTCGACAAAAATGGGGGTTGTGTGGCCATTGATCATCGACCAGAGGCTCATACACCTCACCCTACATATGTTTCCTTGCCATAGATCACATTCTTGGATTTCTGGTGGAGACCATTTCTTGGTCAAAAATCCGTAGGTGTTAGCCTTCGGTATTATTGAAAATGGTCGTTCATGGCTATTTTCGACAAAAATGGGGGTTGTGTGGCCATTGATCATCGACCAGACGCTCATACACCTCACCCCACATATGTTTCCTTGCCATAGATCACATTCTTGGATTTCTGGTGGAAACCATTTCTTGGTCAGAAATCCGTAGGTGTTAGCCTTCGGTATTATTGAAAATAGTCGTTCATGGCAATTTTTGACAAAAATGGGGGTTGTGTGGTAATACCGAAGGCTAACTCCTACGGATTTTTGACCAAGAAATGGTCTCCACCAGAAATCCAAGAATGTGATCTATGGCAAGGAAACATATGTGGGGTGAGGTGTATGAGCCTCTGGTCGATGATCAATGGCCACACAACCCCCATTTTTTATGAAAATAGCCATGAGCGACCTTGAAAATAGCCATGAGCGACCATTTTCAATAATACTAGAGGCTAACACCTACGGATTTTTGACCAAGAAATGGTCTCCACCAGAAATCCAAAAATGTGATCTATGGCAAGGAAACATATGTGGGGTGAGGTGTATGAGCCTCTGGTCGATGATCAATGGCCACACAACCCTAATTTTTGTCGAAAATAGCCATGAACGACCATTTTCAATGACACTGACGGCTAACACCTACGGATTTTTGACCAAGAAATGGTCTCCACCATAAATCCAAGAATGTGATCTATGGCAAGGAAACATATGTGTAGTGAGGTGTATGAGCCTCTGTTCGAAGATCAATGGCCACACAACCCCCATTTTTGTCAAAAATAGCCATGAATGACCATTTTCAAAAATACCAAAGGCTAACACATTCGGATTTTTGCCCAAGAAATGGTCTCCACCTGAAATCCAAGAATGTGATCTATGGCAAGGAAACATATGTGGGATGAGGTGTATGAGCCTCTGGTCGATGATCAATGGCCACACAAACCCAATTTGCCGAAAATAGCCATGAATGACCATTTTCAATAATACCGAAGGCTAACACGTACGAGTTTTTAACCAAGAAATGGTTTCCACCAGAAATCCAAGAATGTAATCTATGGCAAGGAAACATATGTGGGGTGAGGTTTATGAGCCTCTAGTCGATGATAAATGGCCACACAACCCCCATTTTTTATGAAAATAGCCATGAGCGACCTTGAAAATAGCCATGAGCGACCATTTTCAATAATATTAGAGGCTAAGACCTACGGATTTTTGACCAAGAAATGGTCTCCACTAGAAATCCAAGAATGTGATCTATGGCAAGGAAACATATGTGGGGTGAGGTGTATGAGCCTCTGGTCGATGATCAATGGCCACACAACCCCCATTTTTGTCGAAAATAGCCATGAATGACCATTTACAATAATACCGATGGCTAACACCTACGGATTTTTGACCAAGAAATGGTCTCCACCAGAAATCCAAGAATGTGATCTATGGCAAGGAAACATATGTGGGGTGAGGTGTATGAGCCTCTGGTCGATGATCAATGGCCACACAACCCCCATTTTTGTCGAAAATAGCCATGAACGACCATTTTCAATAATATCGAAGGCTAACACCTACTGATTTTTGACCAAGAAATGGTCTCCACCAGAAATCCAAGAATGTGATCTACGACAAGGAAACATATGTGGGGTGAGGTGTATGAGCCTCTGGTCGACGATCAATGGCCACACAACCCCCATTTTGCCGAAAATAGCCATGAATGACCATTTTCAATAATACCGAAGGCTAACACGTACGAGTTTTTAACCAAGAAATGGTTTCCACCAGAAATCCAAGAATGTAATCTATGGCAAGGAAACATATGTGGGGTGAGGTGTATGAGCCTCTAGTCGATGATCAATGGCCACGCAACCCCCATTATGCCGAAAATAGCCATGAATGACCATTTTCAATAATACCGAAGGCTAACACGTATGAGTTTTTAACCAAGAAATGGTTTCCACCAGAAATCCAAGAATGTAATCTATGGCAAGTAAACATATGTGGGGTGAGGTTTATGGGCCTCTAGTCGATGATAAATGGCCACACAACCCCCATTTTTTATGAAAATAGCCATGAGCGACCTTGAAAATAGCCATGAGCGACCATTTTCAATAATACTAGAGGCTAACACTTACGGATTTTAGACCAAGAAATGGTATCCACCAGAAATCCAAGAATGTGATCTATGGCAAGGAAACATATGTGGGGTGAGGTGTATCAGCCTCTGGTCGACGATCAATGGCCACACAACCCCCATTTTTGTCGAAAATAGCCATGAATGACCATTTACAATAATACCGAAGGCTAACACCTACGGATTTTTGACCAAGAAATGGTCTCCACCAGAAATCCAAGAATGTGATCTATGGCAAGGAAACATATGTGGGGTGAGGTGTATGAGCCTCTGGTCGATGATCAATGGCCACACAACCCCCATTTTTGTCGAAAATAGCCATGAACGACCATTTTCAATAATATCGAAGGCTAACACCTACGGATTTTTGACCAAGAAATGGTCTCCACCAGAAATCCAAGAATGTGATCTACGACAAGGAAACATATGTGGGGTGAGGTGTATGAGCCTCTGGTCGACGATCATTGGCCACACAACCCCCATTTTGCCGAAAATAGCCATGAATGACCATTTTCAATAATACCGAAGGCTAACACGTACTAGTTTTTAACCAAGAAATGGTTTCCACCAGAAATCCAAGAATGTAATCTATGGCAAGGAAACATATGTGGGGTGAGGTTTATGAGCCTCTAGTCGATGATAAATGGCCACACATCCCCCATTTTTTATGAAAATAGCCATGAGCGACCTTGAAAATAGCCATGAGCGACCATTTTCAATAATATTAAAGGCTAAGACCTACGGATTTTTGACCAAGAAATGGTCTCCACCAGAAATCCAAGAATGTGATCTATGGCAAGGAAACATATGTGGGGTGAGGTGTATGAGCCTCTGGTCGATGATCAATGGCCACACAACCCCCATTTTTGTCGAAAATAGCCATGAATGGCCATTTACAATAATACCGAAGGCTAACACCTACGGATTTTTGACCAAGAAATGGTCTCCACCAGAAATCCAAGAATGTGATCTATAGCAAGGAAACATATGTGGGGTGAAGTGTATGAGCCTCTGGTCGATGATCAATGGCCACACAACCCCCATTTTTGTCGAAAATAGCCATGAACGACCATTTTCAATAATATCGAAGGCTAACACCTACGGATTTTTGACCAAGAAATGGTCTCCACCAGAAATCCAAGAATGTAATCTATGGCAAGGAAACATATGTGGGGTGAGGTTTATGAGCCTCTAGTCGATGATAAATGGCCACACAACCCCCATTTTTTATGAAAATAGCCATGAGCGTCCTTGAAAATAGCCATGAGCGACCATTTTCAATAATACTAGAGGCTAACACCTACGGATTTTAGACCAAGAAATGGTCTCCACCAGAAATCCAAGAATGTGATCTATGGCAAGGAAACATATGTGGGGTGAGGTGTATGAGCGTCTGGTCGATGATAAATGGAAATGGGGGTTGTGTGGCCATTGATCATCGACCAGAGGCTCATACCACACAACCCCCATGTTGGGGGCCTTCGTCCTCCGAAGGTCCTCAAAAACATGATTTGACAATGTTTTCCAAGTGAATTATATGAGCAGGTATTTTCGGATTCGGAACTATGGATATGGATCACGACCAGGACGAAGGCTGAGCCAGACGAAGGTCGGGGGCAGCCGAAGCTGTGCGCAGGGAAGCTTCGGCTCGATGGCAGAAGGGGGAACCGACTTAAAGATGAAAAGACCTCGGGGGCCTCGACAGATTTCCATAAGCCGTTAGCAAATGTAATGGGCATGGATGTAATTTTGTATGGGTTGTGTCCCGCGTCTATAAATAGATGAACAGTACTCCCGTACTGTTCACGCTGACTTTACATTTGCTTTTACGTCACGCCCGTACTTTTTACCTTCTCTCAGGACCGAAGCATTTGAGAACAAGTCACCAACATTGGCGCCCACCTCCGGTGAACTCACTTCCACTGCTTGAGTTTTTCGGCACCTTCGGCAAGCATCAGCTTCGTCATGCCGCCGAAGAAGGCTTCAGCACCAGGGGCTGGCACGCTGCAGCCGCTGGACCCTAATCAAGACGTCCTTTCTCTTAGAGAAGCACGGAGCCAGAAGAGGAAGGCCACCAGTCCAACACCTCCGGAGGATGATCTAGATCAGGAGATTCGGAATCTGGAGATCCTTCAGCAGCAGGTTCAACGCAAGAAGGAGAAGATGGCCAGGCTAGCTGAACTGCAGAGGCAGATAGACGAAGCCTCTGAAGAAGTTCGTCATCTTGCTCAGGATGAGCAATACCGAAGGCCTCAGCATCAAGACCTTCATCAGGAGGGCTTTCACAACGAAGATGACTGGTATAACAATTTCCATCATGGGAATTTTGTTTTTGATGATGTTTCTCCCCTGTCTGCTGAGTTACAGGCTACACCTTGGCCTCCATCATACAAGCCGCCTCAGCTCCCCGTATTTGATGGCCACTCTGATCCGAAGCAGTTTTTGATGAGCTACGAAGCAACAGTGTCTTCGTACGGTGGCAATGCTTCAGTCATGGCCAAATCTTTCGTCATGGCTGTTAGAAGTGTTGCTCAAACCTGGTATTCCTCCCTTCGACCAGGAACGATCACTTCATGGCAGAAGCTGAAGGACTTGTTGTTAACTAGCTTTCAAGGATTTCAGACGAAGCCGGTCACTGCTCAGGCTCTGTTCCAGTGCACTCAGGACCCCGAAGAATACCTTCAGGCATATGTCCGAAGGTTTTTGCGTTTGAGGGCACAGGCACCAACGGTGCCCAATGAAATTGTCATTGAGGCCATGATCAAGGGGCTTCGGCCAGGTCCGTCAGCTCAGTACTTCGCCAGGAAGCCTCCTCAAACGCTGGAGAAGCTGCTCCAGAAGATGGATGAATATATTCGAGCTGATAATGATTTTCGCCAAAGAAGGGAGGAGGCCTTCAGATTTTCTGAGATGACCAGGGGCTTCGGAGGAAGATTCTATCCGAGGCATGTCAGATCAATTCATAACTCCAATCAAAATGATGATAAAGGGAGCCAGCAGCAAAGGCCACAGTACTCCTCACAGGCTTCGGGGCAACAGCAAAGCTCCTTCCGACCACCAGCTCCAAGAGGCAGAGGCGCCAGGGGCTTCGGAGGAAGATTTGGCGATCAACCAAGAAGAATCTTTTGCTTATTCTGTGGAGAGAACAAAGGCCATACTACCAGGATGTGCCATGTTACTATACAGAAGCAAAAGGAAATAGCTGAAGCAGCAGCACAGCAAGCCCAGCCGAAGCAGGTCATGCATACAGCTTCGTATCATTCGCCCTACATCCCAGAATATGTGGGCAATCATCCTGTAGTCTCTGCTGCTTCGGCAAGCCAGCCTTCAGCCTCCTGGCAACAGCCTCCGCCTCCACCGCCGTTGCAACAAGGTCAGCAGCCAGAAGGGAGCCAATATGCTCCACATCAAAGGGACTTCAGAGAACAGTCCGAAGCTCGCACGGTCAACAGCACCGTGCCAGAATCAAAGCACATCTATTGACAAATATCCTACCTTAATAGCAATCTTTTTCATTCAGTTTTATTCTCTGTAATAAAGGACATTGTTTTCATGTAATTAGTTTCGTTGATTCCTACAAGAAAAATATGTTTTCTTCACAGGTTTGCGACAATAAAAAGGACCTTCGGACTATTGAAAATCCTTCGAAGCAACGAAAAGTCGTTCTAAGGAACGCAGAGTAAGTCTGGCGAAGTCACAAAAAGTCGTTCCGAAGGGAGCGCAGCGTAAGTTTTCTGCTCCAAAGTCGTTCCAAAAGGAATGCAGAGCATACAGCGAAAAGTCAACGCTGATACCGCCTAAGTAAAAGGCGAAGAAGCTCCAAAGACGTTCCTAAGGGAATGCAGAGCTTATACCGCCTAAGTAAAAGGCGAAGAAGCTCCAAAGACGTTCCTAAGGGAATGCAGAGCTTATACCGCCTAAGTAAAAGGCGAAGAAGCTCCAAAGACGTTCCTAAGGGAATGCAGAGCTTATACCGCCTAAGTAAAAGGCGAAGAAGCTCCAAAGACGTTCCTAAGGGAATGCAGAGCTTATACCGCCTAAGTAAGAGGCGAAGAAGCTCCAAAGACGTTCCTAAGGGAATGCAGAGCTTACAGCGAAGAATCAGTGCTGATACAAAAATATTGTGTGAGGATATGTGTGTATCTTTCGGAACAAATGTCATCTACGTAGCATAACATCATTACATCATTTTGCATAGCATAAGCATCATACATCATGTTGCATATGGCCCAAGAAGGGGACAAGATATTGATCTTCGGAAGTATGATTTGCAAAAGTGAAAATCGTGGTCTCAAGAAGGGGACACGATATTGATCTTCGGAAGTATGATTTGCAAGAGTGAAAATCGTGGTCCCAAGAAGGGGACACGACATTGATCTTCGGAAGTATGATTTGCAAGAGTAAAGCTTCGGAGAATCAATCTTCATCTTCGGAAGTATAGCTTCGGAGAATTTTTTCACGAAGTTTGGATATTCTTCACGAAGCATGAAAAGAAGGGAAGGTGTTTTTTCGCCAAACTCAAAAACGGTACGTGTGTAAAGTTTCATGCATCGTAAAGAATTGAATAGCAAAAATAGATATATTACATTCGGGGTTACAAAAATGTTACATTATATTACATTTCCGAAGTTTTTTACAAAAATGTTTAATCTTCTCTCAAAACGACTCCTGCAGCTTCATTCAGAAGCCGATTGACGACTTCGTCCATAATATCTTCGGCCATCTTTTTAATTTCGTCGTCCCCCTTTGGCTGAGGGCCCGAAGGCGCTTTAGTCGGATCTGAAGCAGGACACGACTACATTACTATTACAAATCACAAACAGGTCTTAAAAGCCTAAAGATTACAACACGGTAGAAGCTATTATTTAGTACCTAATTGACCTTCGGGCTCTGTGCTCTTTTCAGCAGCCTTAGCCACTTCTCTAGCATCATGGATGCCCTTTTCACTTCTCTGAATAATCTCTCTTGCCATTTCTCGGCCACCGTTGTCCCAGATGTCGGTAAAAAATTTTCCCCCAACCGCGCTAGCTTCGGCTGAAGGATCTTTTATATCTTCAGTCGACAAGGTGGCTTCGGACTGTGCTAAAATTTTCACATGTTCACAGCCCTTCTTCTCTAAAATAGTGGCAATCCCTCTGGCGCCAGAGAAGGCACATATATCTCCTCGGCTATTTAAAATTTCTTCAAAGACTTCAGCTTCGTGGTCAATCCATTCAATGACACTTTCGGGATTGCCCCTCAGAAAATTTTCTTCACTTGAGAATGCGCCGACCTTGGCGAAGCTAGCCTTTAATTTTTTAGCACAGTCTATAGATTTATTGTAGCATCTCTTTTTGGATGAACGAAGCTCTTCAACAGTCACTTCTAGGTGATCTGCCCATTGATCGCTGAGTTCACGCTTTGTTTCTTCAAGTATACGTTCCTCTGTGGCTCTGGCCAGTTGTTTCCGAAGGTCTTCAATTTCGCGTTTCTGAGCTTCAGCCTGACTTTTGAAAGCAGCTTCGTCCTCCTTTATTTTATCTATCAATGAGTGTAATATTTTGTCTTTTTCGAGACCTTCGTTCCTCAGTTCAATCACTTCGGAACGAAGGTTGCTCAGGGCTATAGTACACCCTTCGTCTTCAGTATCTTTCTGGGCTCTGAGAGCATTGCTAAGAATCAAGCCCTGCAAAAAGGAATATGTGTGTGTGTCAGAGGGTTTACATGAACGGAAAAATACAACGATTTCATTTATCATACCTTTAAACTGTTATAAGCTAGGCTGTCAGCCAGATCGTTTTTTGATAGCACCGAAAGTCCGTCTTCTAAAGTTGGGAATCCGAAGCTTCTGCCTATCTCCCGACAGACAGAAATTTCCTTGTTGTCGGGAAGACAGTACAAGAAGTCTTCTTCTCCACTGCCATTAAATATTAATGCTCCCTTCGGATATTTCAGTTTTTGGGCATAATGCTGGGCCTCTTGTTCTTCTTTTTCTGATAATTTTTTCCCCGAAGCATGACGAAAAATATAATCACGAATCTTGGGGGATGCTTCGGGGGCAACAACACTAGATTCTTCAATAGTTGGCTTTGTTATTTTCTCTGTCTCACTTTCCAAAGTTTTTGCGGGCTCTGAGGGTCCAGCTTCGGCTGAAATCTCTTGCTCTGGAGCTGTAGAACCAGAGATTTCAGCTTTTGCTTCAGGAGTAACAGCAGCTTTCTTCGGAGGTGTGCTCGAAGATTCGATCGTTTCCAATACGTCTAGCACATTAGCCATTCTCTTTCTCTTCGGAGTTACAGCTGGCACTTTTTCATTTTTTGCTGTCCCGATGATTGCTGTAGGACTCAAAACTTCTGATGTTTTGAAGCCCTCAGTTGCTTCTCTTACTTTCTCAATTTTTTCTTTGAGCGGCGCTTCGGTTTTCTCTTTTGTTTCTGACAACAAAATGTTTGATTGTTCTGATTCTATCTTTGGTGGCACTTCGGCCGTTTCTGCGATCTCTGGCAACAAGGCCGGCTCGATTAGTTTCTCAGCTTCGGTGGCTGAAGAAGTTTTCCCGGTAAACTCTGGCACCGAAGCTGGTTCAATATGGCGTGGTCGGTGTGTGAAGACCTTCAACCTTTTTCCTTTTGGTTCTGGCTCGCTAGGAGCGGTTCCAGCTTCTTCTTTTTCAGAGGTTATGTTTTTCCTTTTTTGCCTTCGGATGGGATAACAATAATCAGGGTAGAAGAACCCGATTGCATCAAACACTCGGTTCAGTCTCTTCTTTTTTCGGCCTCCGAAGGCTGCTGATAGTGCAGTATTTTCAGCCTTCGAGAATGCCCCAAGTAATTCATCACTTAATATTTCAATGCTTTTCAGCCAGTCATCATCAGGTTCAATAAATTTATCTGCATATTTGAATGTGTATTTTAATCTGACTAGTCCGCCTTCGTCGGACTCTTTAATGGTTTCTTTCGGCATTTCCCACTTTTCTGCAAGTGGCCATATCCTGAAGGCAATGTGCTCCTGGACCAGGTCCCTTGTCCCAATGAAGGAGCAGACTGCGCCGAAGGCTCTTTGGCATTCTTCGGCTGCCTCATCCATTTCAACCTTCGGCCTTCGAAGTCCGAAGCGTTGCCAAATTGGGTACATAATGATACTTTGGACATTATTTTGCGCTGTTAGATCATTTTTCACATAAAACCATTCAGACATCCAGGCTCCGGGCCACCTCTTCCGAAAGGTTGGCACAGGGTAGCTTGACCCGGAGCGGGCGCCGAAGCTGTAGCACCCAAAGTTGTTGTGGTATTGCTCCTTTCCCCAGGGTTTCGTCTCGTACAATAACTCGTGTATATTGCAGAAGCTTTTAGCGTTTGGTTCCAAACCTTGGCTTCTCGCAGCCCAGACAAAAATCCCCATTCTTATAATAGCTTCGGGAGTGAGTTGATGAAGGTAGATTTGGAATGTTTTCAGTACCTCAACAACAAAATTGCTCAGGGGGAATCGAAGCCCAGCTTTGAGGAGGCTTCGGAAAATTACAACTTCATCCTCTTCAGGGGTGGGAGAAGTCTTTTCCCCGGCATCAGCTCTCACAATAGATATGTCTCGGAAGTATCGCCCCCTCATATTGTCAATGTGACTCTGCTTGATGGTTGTTTTCCCAAAAACTGAGTGACTTGGTCGCCACGGTCGATCTTCGGCCTCTTCCCCACTACTTTCCACATCATAGCTGTCGCTGTCATCAGTATCTTCGGACAAACCTTCGAGAATCTCCTTCGTGATCTTCTCTGTATTAGTCTCTGCCATCGCTATCAGGAACCCCAGATTCTTCTCCTCCTCGAGACTCAGCTTCGTCTCAACAGGGATCTTCTTGTCTTCAGACATCTTCGGAAACACTAAAAATTTGTTCCCGAGGCCGAAGCTTCGAAATCAAAAAGACCAGCAAATCTCAATGAGCAAAAGCTAAAAATTTTTTAGTGGGCCGAAGCAAAAGGCAAGCGTGTGTACCAAATGAATTCACGATGTGTTCTTATTTATACGCCTAGGGCGTTGAAAGTTAAAAGGCCCCGCTTGTCAGTGAATGTTGCTATTCTAGCAAAGGGAAGGTGTTTTTTCGGACCTTCGGCTCAAGGCCTTCGTCCATATCGCAATCTGAATTTATTATTTACAAATTAATATTGCGAGGGGCTACTGTTGGGGGCCTTCGTCCTCCGAAGGTCCTCAAAAACATGATTTGACAATGTTTTCCAAGTGAATTATATGAGCAGGTATTTTCGGATTCGGAACTATGGATATGGATCACGACCAGGACGAAGGCTGAGCCAGACGAAGGTCGGGGGCAGCCGAAGCTGTGCGCAGGGAAGCTTCGGCTCGATGGCAGAAGGGGGAACCGACTTAAAGATGAAAAGACCTCGGGGGCCTCGACAGATTTCCATAAGCCGTTAGCAAATGTAATGGGCATGGATGTAATTTTGTATGGGTTGTGTCCCGCGTCTATAAATAGATGAACAGTACTCCCGTACTGTTCACGCTGACTTTACATTTGCTTTTACGTCACGCCCGTACTTTTTACCTTCTCTCAGGACCGAAGCATTTGAGAACAAGTCACCAACACCCCATTTTCCCGAAAATAGCCATGAATGACAATTTTCAATAATACCGAAGGCTAACACCTACGGATTTTTGACCAAGAAATGGTCTCCACCAGAAATCCAAGAATGTGATCTATGGCAAGGAAACATATGTGGGGTGAGGTGTATGAGCCTCTAGTCGATGATCAATGGCCACAGAACCCCCATTTTTGTCGAAAATAGCCATGAATGACCATTTTCAAAAATACCAAAGGCTAACACGTACGGATTTTTGACCAAGAAATGGTCTCCACCAGAAATCCAAGAATGTGATCTATGGCAAGGAAACATATGTGGGGTGAGGTGTACGAGCCTCTGGTCGATGATCAATGGCCACACAACCCCCATTTTGCCGAAAATAGCCATGAACGACCATTTTCAATAATACCGAAGGCTAACACGTACGAGTTTTTAACCAAGAAATGGTCTCCACCAGAAATCCAAGAATGTGATCTATGGCAAGGAAACATATGTGGGGTGAGGTTTATGAGCCTCTAGTCGATGATAAATGGCCACACAACCCCCATTTTTTATGAAAATAGCCATGAGCGACCATTTTCAATAATACTAGAGGCTAAGACCTACGGATTTTAGACCAAGAAATGGTCTCCACCAGAAATCCAAGAATGTGATCTATGGCAAGGAAACATATGTGGGGTGAGGTGTATGAGCGTCTGGTCGATGATCAATGGCCACACAACCCCCATTTTTGTCGAAAATAGCCATTAACGACCATTTTCAATAATACCGAAGGCTAACACCTACGGATTTTTGACCAAGAAATGGTCTCCACCAGAAATCCAAGAATGTGATCTATGGCAAGGAAACATATGTGGGGTGAGGTGTATGAGCCTCTAGTCGATGATCAATGGCCACACAACCCCCATTTTGCCGAAAATAGCCATGAATGACCATTTTCAATAATACCGAAGGCTAACACGTACGAGTTTTTAACCAAGAAATGGTTTCCACCAGAAATCCAAGAATATAATCTATGGCAAGGAAACATATGTGGGGTGAGGTTTATGAGCCTCTAGCCGATGATAAATGGCCACACAACCCCCATTTTTTATGAAAATAGCCATGAGCGACCTTGAAAATAGCCATGAGCGACCATTTTCAATAATACTAGAGGCTAACACCTATGGATTTTAGACCAAGAAATGGTCTCCACCAGAAATCCAAGAATGTGATCTATGGCAAGGAAACATATGTGGGGTGAGGTGTATGAGCCTCTAGTCGATGATCAATGGCCACACAACCCCCATTTTTGTCGAAAATAGCCATGAATGGCCATTTTCAAAAATACCAAAGGCTAACACGTACGGATTTTTGACCATGAAATGGTCTCCACCAGAAATCCAAGAATGTGATCTATGGCCAGGAAACATATGTGGGGTGAGGTGTACGAGCCTCTGGTCGATGATCAATGGCCACACAACCCCCATTTTGCCGAAAATAGCCATGAATGACCATTTTCAATAATACCGAAGGCTAACACGTACGAGTTTTTAACCAAGAAATGGTTTCCACCAGAAATCCAAGAATATAATCTATGGCAAGGAAACATATGTGGGGTGAGGTTTATGAGCCTCTAGCCGATGATAAATGGCCACACAACCCCCATTTTTTATGAAAATAGCCATGAGCGACCTTGAAAATAGCCATGAGCGACCATTTTCAATAATACTAGAGGCTAACACCTATGGATTTTAGACCAAGAAATGGTCTCCACCAGAAATCCAAGAATGTGATCTATGGCAAGGAAACATATGTGGGGTGAGGTGTATGAGCCTCTAGTCGATGATCAATGGCCACACAACCCCCATTTTTGTCGAAAATAGCCATGAATGGCCATTTTCAAAAATACCAAAGGCTAACACGTACGGATTTTTGACTATGAAATGGTCTCCACCAGAAATCCAAGAATGTGATCTATGGCCAGGAAACATATGTGGGGTGAGGTGTACGAGCCTCTGGTCGATGATCAATGGCCACACAACCCCCATTTTGCCGAAAATAGCCATGAATGACCATTTTCAATAATACCGAAGGCTAACACGTACGAGTTTTTAACCAAGAAATGGTTTCCACCAGAAATCCAAGAATATAATCTATGGCAAGGAAACATATGTGGGGTGAGGTTTATGAGCCTCTAGCCGATGATAAATGGCCACACAACCCCCATTTTTTATGAAAATAGCCATGAGCGACCTTGAAAATAGCCATGAGCGACCATTTTCAATAATACTAGAGGCTAACACCTATGGATTTTAGACCAAGAAATGGTCTCCACCAGAAATCCAAGAATGTGATCTATGGCAAGGAAACATATGTGGGGTGAGGTGTATGAGCCTCTAGTCGATGATCAATGGCCACACAACCCCCATTTTTGTCGAAAATAGCCATGAATGGCCATTTTCAAAAATACCAAAGGCTAACACGTACGGATTTTTGACCATGAAATGGTCTCCACCAGAAATCCAAGAATGTGATCTATGGCCAGGAAACATATGTGGGGTGAGGTGTACGAGCCTCTGGTCGATGATCAATGGCCACACAACCCCCATTTTGCCGAAAATAGCCATGAATGACCATTTTCAATAATACCGAAGGCTAACACGTACGAGTTTTTGACCAAGAAATGGTTTCCACCAGAAATCCAAGAATGTAATCTATGGCAAGGAAACATATGTGGGGTGAGGTTTATGAGCCTCTGGTCGACGATCAATGGCCACACAACCCCATTTTTTATGAAAATAGCCATGAGCGACCATTTTCAATAATATTAGAGGCTAAGACCTACGGATTTTTGACCAAGAAATGGTCTCCACCAGAAATCCTAGAATGTGATCTATGGCAAGGAAACATATGTGGGGTGAGGTGTATGAGCCTCTAGTCGATGATAAATGGCCACACAACCCCCATTTTTTATGAAAATAGCCATGAGCGACCTTGAAAATAGCCATGAGCGACCATTTTCAATAATACTAGAGGCTAACACCTACGGATTTTAGACCAAGAAATGGTCTCCACCAGAAATCCAAGAATGTGATCTATGGCAAGGAAACATATGTGGGGTGAGGTGTATGAGCCTCTAGTCGATGATAAATGGCCACACAACCCCCATTTTTTATGAAAATAGCCATGAGCGACCTTGAAAATAGCCATGAGCGACCATTTTCAATAATACTAGAGGCTAACACCTACGGATTTTAGACCAAGAAATGGTCTCCACCAGAATTCCAAGAATGTGATCTATGGTAAGGAAACATATGTGGGGTGAGGTGTATGAGCCTCTTGTCGATGATCAATGGCCACACAACCCCCATTTTTATGAAAATAGCCATGAGCGACCATTTTCAATAATACTAGAGGCTAACACCTACGGATTTTAGACCAAGAAATGGTCTCCACCAGAAATCCAAGAATGTGATCTATGGCAAGGAAACATATGTGGGGTGAGGTGTATGAGCGTCTGGTCGATGATCAATGGCCACACAACCCCCATTTTGCCGAAAATAGCCATGAACGACCATTTTCAATAATACCGAAGGCTAACACGTACGAGTTTTTGACCAAGAAATGGTCTCCACCAGAAATCCAAGAATGTGATCTATGGCAAGGAAACATATGTGGGGTGAGGTGTATGAGCCTCTGGTCGACGATCAATGGCCACACAACCCCCATTTTTGTCGAAAATAGCCATGAATGACCATTTACAATAATACCGAAGGCTAACACCTACGGATTTTTGACCAAGAAATGGTCTCCACCAGAAATCCATGAATGTGATCTATGGCAAGGAAACATATGTGGGGTCAGGTGTATGAGCCTCTGGTCGATGATCAATGGCCACACAACCCCCATTTTTGTCGAAAATAGCCATGAACGACCATTTTCAATAATATCGAAGGCTAACACCTACGGATTTTTGACCAAGAAATGGTCTCCACCAGAAATCCAAGAATGTGATCTATGGCAAGGAAACATATGTGGGGTGAGGTGTATGAGCCTCTGGTCGATGATCAATGGCCACACAACCCCCATTTTTGTCGAAAATAGCCATGAACGACCATTTTCAATAATACCGAAGGCTAACATGTATGGATTTTCGACCAAGAAATGGTCTCCACCAGAAATCCGATAATGTGATCTATGGCAAGGTGTACGAGCCTCTGGTCGATGATCAATGGCCACACAACCCCCATTTTTGTCAAAAATAGCCATGAACGACCATTTTCAATAATACCGAAGGCTAACACCTACGGATTTTTGACCAAGAAATGGTCTCCACCATAAATCCAAGAATATGATCTATGGCAAGGAAACATATGTGCAGTGAGGTGTATGAGCCTCTGGTCGATGATCAATGGCCACACAACCCCCATTTTGTCAAAAATAGCCATGAACGACCATTAGCCTTTGGTATTTTTGAAAATGGTCGTTCATGGCTATTTTCGACAAAAATGGGGGTTGTGTGGCCATTGATCATCAACTAGAGGCTCATACACCTCACCCCACATATGTTTCCTTGCCATAGATCACATTCTTGGATTTCTGGTGAGACCATTTCTTGGTCAAAAATCCGTAGGTGTTAGCCTTCGGTATTATTGAAAATGGTCGTTCATGGCTATTTTCGACAAAAATAGGGGTTGTGTGGCCATTGATCATCGACCAGACGCTCATACACCTCACCCCACATATGTTTCCTTGCCATAGATCACATTCTTGGATTTCTGGTGGAGACCATTTCTTGGTTAAAAACTCGTACGTGTTAGCCTTCGGTATGATTGAAAATGGTCGTTCATGGCTATTTTCGACAAAAATTAGGGTTGTGTGGCCATTGATCGTCGACCAGAGGCTCATACACCTCACCCCACATATGTTTCCTTGCCATAGATCACATTCTTGGATTTCTGGTGGAGACCATTTCTTGGTCAAAAATCCGTAGGTGTTAGCCTTCGATATTATTGATAATGGTCGTTCATGGCTATTTTCGACAAAAATGGGGGTTGTGTGGCCATTGATCATCGACCAGAGGCTCATACACCTCACCCCACATATGTTTCCTTGCCATAGATCACATTCTTGGATTTCTGGTGGAGACCATTTCTTGGTCAAAAATCCGTAGGTGTTAGCCTTCGGTATTATTGAAAATGGTCGTTCATGGCTATTTTCGACAAAAATGGGGGTTGTGTGGCCATTGATCATCGACCAGACGCTCATACACCTCACCCCACATATGTTTCCTTGCCATAGATCACATTCTTGGATTTCTGGTGGAGACCATTTCTTGGTCTAAAATCCGTAGGTGTTAGCCTCTAGTATTATTGAAAATGGTCGCTCATGGCTATTTTCAAGGTCGCTCATGGCTATTTTCATAAAAAATGGGGGTTGTGTGGCCATTTATCATCGACTAGAGGCTCATAAACCTCACCCCACATATGTTTTCTTGCCATAGATCACATTCTTGGATTTCTGGTGGAGACCATTTCTTGGTCAAAAATCCGTACGTGTTAGCCTTTGGTATTTTTGAAAATGGGCATTCATGGCTATTTTTGACAAAAATGGGGGTTGTGTGGCCATTGATCATCGACTAGAGGCTCATACACCTCACCCCACATATGTTTCCTTGCCATAGAGCACATTCTTGGATTTCTGGTGGAGACCATTTCTTGGTCAAAAATCCGTAGGTGTTAGCCTTCGATATTATTGAAAATGGTCGTTCATGGCTATTTTCGACAAAAATTTGGGTTGTGTGGCCATTGATCATCGACCAGAGGCTCATACACCTCACCCCACATATGTTTCCTTGCCATAGATCACATTCTTGGATTTCTGGTGGAAACCATTTCTTGGTCAAAAATCCGTAGGTGTTAGCCTTCGGTATTATTGAAAATGGTCGTTCATGGCTATTTTCGGCAAAATGGGGGTTGTGTGGCCATTGATCATCGACCAGAGGCTCGTACACCTCACCCCACATATGTTTCCTTGCCATAGATCACATTCCTGGATTTCTGGTGGAGACCATTTCTTGGTCAAAAATCCGTAGGTGTTAGCCTTCGGTATTATTGAAAATGGTCATTCATGGCTGTTTTCGACAAAAATGGGGGTTGTGTGGCCATTGATCATCGACCAGAGGCTCATACACCTCACCCCACATATGTTTCCTTGCCATAGATCACATTCTTGGATTTCTGGTGGAGACCATTTCTTGGTCAAAAATCCGTAGGTGTTAGCCTTCGATATTATTGAAAATGGGGGTTGTGTGGCCATTGATCATCGACCAGAGGCTCATACACCTCACCCCACATATGTTTCCTTGCCATAGATTACATTCTTGGATTTCTGGTGGAGACCATTTCTTGGTCTAAAATCCGTAGGTGTTAGCCTCTAGTATTATTGAAAATGGTCGCTCATGGCTATTTTCATAAAAAATGGGGGTTGTGTGGCCATTGATCATCGACCAGAGGCTCGTACACCTCACCCCACATATGTTTCCTTGCCATAGATTACATTCTTGGATTTCTGGTGGAAACCATTTCTTGGTTAAAAACTCGTACGTGTTAGCCTTCGGTATTATTGAAAATGGTCATTCATGGCTATTTTCGGCAAAATGGGGGTTGTGTGGCCATTGATCATCGACCAGAGGCTCATACACCTCACCCCACATATGTTTCCTTGCCATAGATCACATTCTTGGATTTCTTGTGGAGACCATTTCTTGGTCAAAAATCCGTAGGTCTTAGCCTCTAGTATTATTGAAAATGGTCGCTCATGGCTATTTTCATAAACAATGGGGGTTGTGTGGCTATTTATCATCGACTAGAGGCTCATAAACCTCACCCCACATATGTTTCCTTGCCATAGATCACATTCTTGGATTTCTGGTGGAGACCATTTCTTGGTTAAAAACTCGTACGTGTTAGCCTTCGGTATTATTGAAAATGGTCGTTCATGGCTATTTTCGACAAAAATTAGGGTTCTGTGGCCATTGATCGTCGACTAGAGGCTCATACACCTCACCCCACATATGTTTCCTTGCCATAGATCACATTCTTGGATTTCTGGTGGAGACCATTTCTTGGTCAAAAATCTGTAGGTGTTAGCCTTCGATATTATTGAAAATGGTCGTTCATGGCTATTTTCGACAAAAATGGGAGTTGTGTGGCCATTGATCATCGACCAGAGGCTCATACACCTCACCCCACATATGTTTCCTTGCCATAGATCACATTCTTGGATTTCTGGTGGAGACCATTTCTTGGTCAAAAATCCGTAGGTGTTAGCCTTCGGTATTATTGAAAATGGTCGTTCATGGCTATTTTCGACAAAAATGGGGGTTGTGTGGCCATTGATCATCGACCAGACGCTCATACACCTCACCCCACATATGTTTCCTTGCCATAGATCACATTCTTGGATTTCTGGTGGAGACCATTTCTTGGTCTAAAATCCGTAGGTGTTAGCCTCTAGTATTATTGAAAATGGTCGCTCATGGCTATTTTCAAGGTCGCTCATGGCTATTTTCATAAAAAATGGGGGTTGTGTGGCCATTTATCATCGACTAGAGGCTCATAAACCTCACCCCACATATGTTTCCTTGCCATAGATTACATTCTTGGATTTCTGGTGGAAACCATTTCTTGGTTAAAAACTCGTACGTGTTAGCCTTCGGTATTATTGAAATGGTCATTCATGGCTATTTTCGGCAAAATGGGGGTTGTGTGGCCATTGATCGTCGACCAGAGGCTCATACACCTCACCCACATATGTTTCCTTGTCGTAGATCACATTCTTGGATTTCTGGTGGAGACCATTTCTTGGTCAAAAATCCGTAGGTGTTAGCCTTCGATATTATTGAAAATGGTCGTTCATGGCTATTTTCGACAAAAATTTGGGTTGTGTGGCCATTGATCATCGACCAGAGGCTCATACACCTCATCCCACATATGTTTCCTTGCCACAGATCACATTCTTGGATTTCTGGTGGAAACCATTTCTTGGTCAAAAATTCGTAGGTGTTAGCCTTCGGTATTATTGAAAATGGTCGTTCATGGCTATTTTCGGCAAAATGGGGGTTGTGTGGCCATTGATCATCGACCAGAGGCTCGTACACCTCACCCCACATATGTTTCCTTGCCATAGATCACATTCTTGGATTTCTGGTGGAGACCATTTCTTGGTCAAAAATCCGTAGGTGTTAGCCTTCGGTATTATTGAAAATGGTCATTCATGGCTATTTTCGACAAAAATGGGGGTTGTGTGGCCATTGATCATCGACCAGAGGCTCATACACCTCACCCCACATATGTTTCCTTGACATAGATCACATTCTTGGATTTCTGGTGGAGACCATTTCTTGGTCAAAAATCCGTAGGTGTTAGCCTTCGATATTATTGAAAATGGTCGTTCATGGCTATTTTCGACAAAAATGGGGGTTGTGTGGCCATTGATCATCTACCAGAGGCTCATACACCTCACCCCACATATGTTTCCTTGCCATAGATTACATTCTTGGATTTCTGGTGGAGACCATTTCTTGGTCTAAAATCCGTAGGTGTTAGCCTCTAGTATTATTGAAAATGGTCGCTCATGGCTATTTTCATAAAAAATGGGGGTTGTGTGGCCATTGATCATCGACCAGAGGCTCGTACACCTCACCCCACATATGTTTCCTTGCCATAGATTATATTCTTGGATTTCTGGTGGAAACCATTTCTTGGTTAAAAACTCGTACGTGTTAGCCTTCGGTATTATTGAAAATGGTCATTCATGGCTATTTTCGGCAAAATGGGGGTTGTGTGGCCATTGATCATCGACCAGAGGCTCATACACCTCACCCCACATATGTTTCCTTGCCATAGATCACATTCTTGGATTTCTGGTGGAGACCATTTCTTGGTCAAAAATCCGTAGGTCTTAGCCTCTAGTATTATTGAAAATGGTCGCTCATGGCTATTTTCATAAAAAATGGGGGTTGTGTGGCCATTTATCATCGACTAGAGGCTCATAAACCTCACCCCACATATGTTTCCTTGCCATAGATCACATTCTTGGATTTCTGGTGGAGACCATTTCTTGGTTAAAAACTCGTACGTGTTAGCCTTCGGTATTATTGAAAATGGTCGTTCATGGCTATTTTCGGCAAAATGGGGGTTGTGTGGCCATTGATCATCGACCAGAGGCTCGTACACCTCACCCCACATATGTTTCCTTGCCATAGATCACATTCTTGGATTTCTGGTGGAGACCATTTCTTGGTAAAAAATCCGTACGTGTTAGCCTTTGGTATTTTTGAAAATGGTCATTCATGGCTATTTTCGACAAAAATGGGGGTTGTGTGGCCATTGATCATCGACTAGAGGCTCATACACCTCACCCCACATATGTTTCCTTGCCATAGATCACATTCTTGGATTTCTTGTGGAGATCATTTCTTGGTCAAAAATCTGTAGGTGTTAGCCTTCGTTATTATTGAAAATGGTCGTTCATGGCTATTTTCGACAAAAATGGGGGTTGTGTGGCCATTGATCATCGACCAGAGGCTCATACACCTCACCCCACATATGTTTCCTTGTCGTAGATCACATTCTTGGATTTCTGGTGGAGACCATTCCTTGGTCAAAAATCCGTAGGTGTTAGCCTCTAGTATTATTGAAAATGGTCGCTCATGGCTATTTTCAAGGTCGCTCATGGCTATTTTCATAAAAAATGGGTGTCATGTGGCCATTTATCATCGATTAGAGGCTCATAAACCTCACCCCACATATGTTTCCTTGTCGTAGATCACATTCTTGGATTTCTGGTGGAGACCATTTCTTGGTCAAAAATCCGTAGGTCTTAGCCTCTAGTATTATTGAAAATGGTCGCTCATGGCTATTTTCAAGGTCGCTCATGGCTATTTTCATAAAAAATGGGGGTTGTGTGGCCATTGATCGTCGACCAGAGGCTCATACACCTCACCCCACATATGTTTCCTTGCCATAGATCACATTCTTGGATTTCTGGTGGAGACCATTTTTGGTTAAAAATCCGTACGTGTTAGCCTTTGGTATTTTTGAAAATGGTCATTCATGGCTATTTTCATAAAAATGGGGGTTGTGTGGCCATTGATCATCGACCAGAGGCTCATACACCTCACCCCACATATGTTTCCTTGTCGTAGATCACATTCTTGGATTTCTGGTGGAGACCATTTCTTGGTCAAAAATCCGTAGGTGTTAGCCTTCGATATTATTGAAAATGGTCGTTCATGGCTATTTTCGACAAAAATGGGGGTTGTGTGGCCATTGATCATCGACCAGAGGCTCATACACCTCACCCCACATATGTTTCCTTGCCATAGATCACATTCTTGGATTTCTGGTGGAGACCATTTCTTGGTCAAAAATCCGTAGGTCTTAGCCTTCGGTATTATTGAAAATGGTCATTCATGGCTATTTTCGGCAAAATGGGGGTTGTGTGGCCATTGATCGTCGACTAGAGGCTCATACACCTCACCCCACATATGTTTCCTTGCCATAGATCACATTCTTGGATTTCTGGTGGAGACCATTTCTTGGTTAAAAATCCGTACGTGTTAGCCTTTGGTATTTTTGAAAATGGTCATTCATGGATATTTTCATAAAAAATGGGGGTTGTGTGGCCATTGATCATCGACCAGAGGCTCATACACCTCACCCCACATATGTTTCCTTGTCGTAGATCACATTCTTGGATTTCTGGTGGAGGCCATTTCTTGGTCAAAAATCCGTAGGTGTTAGCCTTCGGTATTATTGAAAATGGTCGTTCATGGCTATTTTCGACAAAAATGGGGGTTGTGTGCCATTGATCATCGACCAGAGGCCCATACACCTCACCCCACATATGTTTCCTTGCCATATATCACATTCTTGGATTTCTGGTGGAGACCATTTCTTGGTCAAAAATCCGTAGGTCTTAGCCTTCGGTATTATTGAAAATGGTCATTCATGGCTATTTTCGGCAAAATGGGGGTTGTGTGGCCATTGATCATCGACCAGAGGTTCATACACCTCACCCCACATATGTTTCCTTGCCATAGATCACATTCTTGGATTTCTGGTGGAGACCATTTCTTGGTCAAAAATCCGTACGTGTTAGCCTTTGGTATTTTTGAAAATGGTCATTCATGGCTATTTTCGACAAAAATGGGGGTTGTGTGGCCATTGATCATCGACTAGAGGCTCATACACCTCACCCCATATATGTTTCCTTGCCATAGATCACATTCTTGGATTTCTGGTGGAGACCATTTCTTGGAAAAAAATCCGTAGGTGTTAGCCCTCGGTATTATTGAAAATGGTCGTTCATGGCTATTTTCGACAAAAATGGGGGTTGTGTGGCCATTGATCATCGACCAGACGCTCATACACCTCACCCCACATATGTTTCCTTGCCATAGATCACATTCTTGGATTTCTGGTGGAGACCATTTCTTGGTCTAAAATTCGTAGGTGTTAGCCTCTAGTATTATTGAAAATGGTCGTCGACCAGAGGCTCATACACCTCACCCCACATATGTTTCCTTGCCATAGATCACATTCTTGGATTTCTGGTGGAGACCATTGCTTGGTCAAAAATCCATAGGTGTTAGCCTTCAGTGTCATTGAAAATAGTCATTCATGGCTATTTTCGACAAAAATGGGGGTTGTGTGGCCATTGATCATCGACCAGAGGCTCATACACCTCACCCCACATATGTTTCCTTGCCATAGATCACATTCTTGGATTTCTAGTGGAGACCATTTCTTGGTCAAAAATCCGTATGTGTTAGCCTCTAGTATTATTGAAAATGGTCGCTCATGGCTATTTTCAAGGTCGCTCATGGCTATTTTCATAAAAAATGGGGGTTGTGTGGCCATTGATCATCGACCAGAGGCTCATACACCTCACCCCACATATGTTTCCTTGCCATAGATCACATTCTTGGATTTCTGGTGGAGACCATTTCTTGGTCAAAAATCCGTAGGTGTTAGCCTTCGGTATTATTGTAAATGGTCATTCATGGCTATTTTCGACAAAAATGGGGGTTGTGTGGCCATTGATCATCGACCAGACGCTCATACACCTCACCCCACATATGTTTCCTTGTCGTAGATCACATTCTTGGATTTCTGGTGGAGACCATTTCTTGGTCAAAAATCCGTAGGTGTTAGCCTTCGGTATTATTGAAAATGGTCGTTCATGGCTATTTTCGACAAAAATGGGGGTTGTGTGGCCATTGATCATCGACCAGAGGCTCGTACACCTCACCCCACATATGTTTCCTTGCCATAGATCACATTCTTGGATTTCTGGTGGAGACCATTTCTTGGTCAAAAACTCGTACGTGTTAGCCTTCGGTATTATTGAAAATGGTCGTTCATGGCTATTTTCGACAAAAATGGGGGTTGTGTTGCCATTGATCATCGACCAGAGGCTCGTACACTTCACCCCACATATGTTTTCTTGCCATAGATCATAATCTTGGATTTCTCGTGGAGACCATTTGTTGGTCAAAAATTCATAGGTGTTAGCCTTCAGTGTCATTGAAAATGGTCATTCGTGGCTATTTTCGACAAAAAATGGGGGTTGTGTCGCCATTGATCATCGACCAGAGGATCGTACACCTCACCCCACATAAGTTTCCTTGCCATATATCACATTCTTGGATTTCTGGTGGAGACCATTTCTTGGTCAAAAATCTGTAGGTGTTAGCCTTCGGTATTATTGAAAATGGTCGTTCATGGCTACTTTCGACAAAAATGAGGGTTGTGTGGCAATTGATCATCGACCAAAGGCTCATACACCTCACCCACATGTGTTTCCTTGCCATAGACCACATTCTTGGATTTCTGGTGGTGACCATTTCTTGGTCAAAAATCCGTAGGTGTTAGCCTTCGGTATTATTGAAAATAGTCGTTCATGGCTATTTTCGACAAAAAAGGGGGTTGTGTGGCCATTTAACATCGACCAGAGGCTCGTACACCTCACCCCACATATGTTTAATTGCCATAGATCACAATCTTGGATTTCTCGTGGAGACCATTTCTTGGTCAAAAATCCGTACGTGTTAGCCTTCGGTATTATTGAAAATGGTCGTTCATGGCTGTTTTCGACAAAAATGGGGGTTGTGTGGCCATTGATCATCGACCAGAAGCTCATACACCTCACCCCACATACGTTTCCTTGCCATAGAGCACACTCTTGGATTTCTGGTGGAGACCATTTCTTGGGCAAAATCCATACGTGTTAGCCTTCAGTATTATTGAAAATGGTCGTTGATCACTATTTTCGACAAAAAATGGGGGTTGTGTGGCCACTGATCATCGACCAGAGCCTCGTACAGCTCACCCCAATATGTTTCCTTGCCATAGATCATATTCTTGGATTTCTGGTGGAGACGATTTCTTGGTCAAAAATCCGTAGGTGTTAGCCTTCGGAAGTATTGAAAATGGTCGTTCATGGCTATTTTCGACAAAAATGGGGGTTGTGTGGCCATTGATCATCGATCTGAGGCTCGTACACCTCACCCCACATATGTTTCCTTGCCATAGATCACATTCTTGGATTTCTGGTGGAGATCTTCTCTTGGTCAAAAATCCGTAGTTGTTAGCCTTCGGTATTATTGTAAATGGTCGTTCATGGCTATTTTCGACACAAATGGGGTTGTGTGGCCATTGATCTTCGACCAGAGGCTCATACACCTCACCCCACGTATGTTTTCTTGCCATAGATCACATTCTTGGATTTCTGGTGGAGACCATTTCTTGGTCAAAAATCCATACGTGTTAGCCTTCAGTATTATTGAAAATGGTCGTTGATCACTATTTTCGACAAAAATGGTGGTTGTGTGGCCATTTATCATTGACTAGAGGCTCGTACACTTCACCCCACATACGTTTTCTTGCTATAGATCACATTCTTGGATTTCTGGTGCAGACCATTTCTTGGTGAAAAATCCGTAGGTGTTAGCCTTCGGTATTATTGAAAATGGTCGTTCATAGCTATTTTCGACAAAAATGGGGGTTGTGTGGCCATTGATCATCGACCAAAGGCTCATACACCTCACCCCACATATGTTTCCCTGCCATAGACCACATTCTTGGATTTCTGGTGGAGACCATTTCTGGTCAAAAATCCATAGGTGTTAGCCATCAGTGTCATTGAAAATTGCTGCTCCTGGCTATTTTCGACAAAAATGGGGTTGTGTGACCATTGATCATCGACCAGAGGCTCATACACCTCACCCCACATATGTTTCCTTGCCATAGATCACATTCTTGGATTTCTGGTGGAGACCATTTCTTGGTCAAAAATCTGTAGGTGTTAGCCTTCGGTATTATTGAAAATGGTCGTTCATGGCTATTTTCATAAAAAATGGGGGTTGTGTGGCCATTTATCATCGACCAGAGGCTCATACACCTCACCCCACATATGTTTCCTTGCCATAGATTACATTCTTGGATTTCTGGTGGAAACCATTTCTTGGTTAAAAACTCGTACGTGTTAGCCTTCGATATTATTGAAAATGGTCGTTCATGGCTATTTTCGACAAAAATGGGGGTTGTGTGGCCATTGATCATCGACCAGAGGCTCATACACCTCACCCCACATATGTTTCCTTGCCATAGATCACATTCTTGGATTTATGGTGGAGACCATTTCTTGGTCAAAAATCCGTAGGTGTTAGCCTTCGATATTATTGAAAATGGTCGTTCATGGCTATTTTCGACAAAAATGGGGGTTGTGTGGCCATTGATCATCGACCAAAGGCTCGTACACCTCACCCCACATATGTTTCCTTGCCATAGATCACATTCTTGGATTTCTGGTGGAGACCATTTCTTGGTCTAAAATCCGTAGGTGTTAGCCTCTAGTATTATTGAAAATGGTCGCTCATGGCTATTTTCATAAAAAATGGGGGTTGTGTGGCCATTTATCATCGACTAGAGGCTCATAAACCTCACCCCACATATGTTTCCTTGCCATAGATCACATTCTTGGATTTCTGGTGGAGACCATTTCTTGGTCAAAAATCCGTAGGTGTTAGCCTTCGATATTATTGAAAATGGTCGTTCATGGCTATTTTCGACAAAAATGGGGGTTGTGTGGCCATTGATCATCGACCAGAGGCTCATACACCTCACCCCACATATGTTTCCTTGCCATAGATCACATTCTTGGATTTCTGGTGGAGACCATTTCTTGGTCAAAAATCCGTACGTGTTAGCCTTCGGTATTATTGAAAATGGTCATTCATGGCTATTTTCGGCAAAAATGGGGGTTGTGTGGCCATTGATCATCGACCAGAGGCTCAAACACCTCACCCCACATATGTTTCCTTGTCGTAGATCACACTCTTGGATTTCTGGTGGAGACCATTTCTTGGTCAAAAATCCGTAGGTGTTAGCCTTTGATATTATTGAATATGGTAGTTCATGGCTATTTTCCACAAAAATGGGGGTTGTGTGGCCATTGATCATCGACCAGAGGCTCATACACCTCACCCCACATATGTTTCCTTGCCATAGATCACATTCTTGGATTTCTGGTGGAGACCATTTCTTGGTCAAAAATCCGTAGGTCTTAGCCTCTAGTATTATTGAAAATGGTCGCTCATGGCTATTTTCAAGGTCGCTCATGGCTATTTTCATAAAAAATGGGGGTTGTGTGGCCATTTATCATCGACTAGAGGCTCATAAACCTCACCCCACATATGTTTCCTTGCCATAGATTACATTCTTGGATTTCTGGTGGAAACCATTTCTTGGTTAAAAACTCGTACGTGTTAGCCTTTGGTATTATTGAAAATGGTCATTCATGGCTATTTTCGGCAAAATGGGGGTTGTGTGGCCATTGATCGTCGACCAGAGGCTCATACACCTCACCCCACATATGTTTCCTTGTCATAGATCACATTCTTGGATTTCTGGTGGAGACCATTTCTTGGTCAAAAATCCGTAGGTCTTAGCCTCTAATATTATTGAAAATGGTCGCTCATGGCTATTTTCGGCAAAATGGGGGTTGTGTGGCCATTGATCATCGACCAGAGGCTCGTACACCTCACCCCACATATGTTTCCTTGCCATAGATCACATTCTTGGATTTCTGGTGGAGACCATTTCTTGGTCAAAAATCCGTAGGTGTTAGCCTTCGGTACTATTGAAAATGGTCGTTCATGGCAATTTTCGACAAAAATGGGGGTTGTGTGGCCATTGATCATCGACCAGACGCTCATACACCTCACCCCACATATGTTTCCTTGTCGTAGATCACATTCTTGGATTTCTGGTGGAGACCATTTCTTGGTAAAAAATCCGTAGGTGTTAGCCTTCGCTATTATTGAAAATGGTCGTTCATGGCTATTTTCGACAAAAATGGGGGTTGTGTGGCCATTGATCATCGACCAGACGCTCATACACCTCACCCCACATATGTTTCCTTGCCATAGATCACATTCTTGGATTTCTGGTGGAGACCATTTCTTGGTCTAAAATCCGTAGGTGTTAGCCTCTAGTATTATTGAAAATGGTCGCTCATGGCTATTTTCAAGGTCGCTCATGGCTATTTTCATAAAAAATGGGGGTTGTGTGGCCATTTATCATCGACTAGAGGCTCATAAACCTCACTCCACATATGTTTCCTTGCCATAGATTACATTCTTGGATTTCTGGTGGAAACTATTTCTTGGTTAAAAACTCGTACGTGTTAGCCTTCGGTATTATTGAAAATGGTCATTCATGGCTATTTTCGGCAAAATGGGGGTTGTGTGGCCATTGATCATCGACCAGAGGCTCGTACACCTCACCCCACATATGTTTCCTTGCCATAGATCACATTCTTGGATTTCTGGTGGAGACCATTTCTTGGGCAAAAATCCGAATGTGTTAGCCTTCGGTATTATTGAAAATGGTCGTTCATGGCTACTTTCGACAAAAATGAGGGTTGTGTGGCAATTGATCATCGACCAAAGGCTCATACACCTCACCCACATGTGTTTCCTTGCCATAGACCACATTCTTGGATTTCTGGTGGTGACCATTTCTTGGTCAAAAATCCGTAGGTGTTAGCCTTCGGTATTATTGAAAATAGTCGTTCATGGCTATTTTCGACAAAAAAGGGGGTTGTGTGGCCATTTAACATCGACCAGAGGCTCGTACACCTCACCCCACATATGTTTAATTGCCATAGATCACAATCTTGGATTTCTCGTGGAGACCATTTCTTGGTCAAAAATCCGTACGTGTTAGCCTTCGGTATTATTGAAAATGGTCGTTCATGGCTGTTTTCGACAAAAATGGGGGTTGTGTGGCCATTGATCATCGACCAGAGGCTCATACACCTCACCCCACATACGTTTCCTTGCCATAGAGCACACTCTTGGATTTCTGGTGGAGACCATTTCTTGGGCAAAATCCATACGTGTTAGCCTTCAGTATTATTGAAAATGGTCGTTGATCACTATTTTCGTCAAAAAATGGGGGTTGTGTGGCCACTGATCATCGACCAGAGGCTCGTACAGCTCACCCCAATATGTTTCCTTGCCATAGATCATATTCTTGGATTTCTGGTGGAGACGATTTCTTGGTCAAAAATCCGTAGGTGTTAGCCTTCGGAAGTATTGAAAATGGTCGTTCATGGCTATTTTCGACAAAAATGGGGGTTGTGTGGCCATTGATCATCGATCTGAGGCTCATACACCTCACCCCACATATGTTTCCTTGCCATAGATCACATTCTTGGATTTCTGGTGGAGATCTTCTCTTGGTCAAAAATCCGTAGTTGTTAGCCTTTGGTATTATTGTAAATGGTCGTTCATGGCTATTTTCGACACAAATGGGGTTGTGTGGCCATTGATCTTCGACCAGAGGCTCATACACCTCACCCCATGTATGTTTTCTTGCCATAGATCACATTCTTGGATTTCTGGTGGAGACCATTTCTTGGTCAAAAATCCATACGTGTTAGCCTTCAGTATTATTGAAAATGGTCGTCGATCACTATTTTCGACAAAAATGGTGGTTGTGTGGCCATTTATCATTGACTAGAGTCTCGTACACTTCACCCCACATACGTTTTCTTGCTATAGATCACATTCTTGGATTTCTGGTGGAGACCATTTCTTGGTCAAAAATCCGTAGGTGTTAGCCTTCGGTATTATTGAAAATGGTCGTTCATAGCTATTTTCGACAAAAATGGGGGTTGTGTGGCCATTGATCATCGACCAAAGGCTCATACACCTCACCCCACATATGTTTCCTTGCCATAGACCACATTCTTGGATTTCTGGTGGAGACCATTTCTGGTCAAAAATCCATAGGTGTTAGCCATCAGTGTCATTGAAAATTGCTGCTCCTGGCTATTTTCGACAAAAATGGGGTTGTGTGACCATTGATCATCGACCAGAGGCTCATACACCTCACCCCACATATGTTTCCTTGCCATAGATCACATTCTTGGATTTCTGGTGGAGACCATTTCTTGGTCAAAAATCTGTAGGTGTTAGCCTTCAGTATTATTGAAAATGGTCGTTCATGGCTATTTTCATAAAAAATGGGGGTTGTGTGGCCATTTATCATCGACCAGAGGCTCATACACCTCACCCCACATATGTTTCCTTGCCATAGATTACATTCTTGGATTTCTGGTGGAAACCATTTCTTGGTTAAAAACTCGTACGTGTTAGCCTTCGATATTATTGAAAATGGTCGTTCATGGCTATTTTCGACAAAAATGGGGGTTGTGTGGCCATTGATCATCGACCAGAGGCTCATACACCTCACCCCACATATGTTTCCTTGCCATAGATCACATTCTTGGATTTATGGTGGAGACCATTTCTTGGTCAAAAATCCGTAGGTGTTAGCCTTCGATATTATTGAAAATGGTCGTTCATGGCTATTTTCGACAAAAATGGGGGTTGTGTGGCCATTGATCATCGACCAGAGGCTCGTACACCTCACCCCACATATGTTTCCTTGCCATAGATCACATTCTTGGATTTCTGGTGGAGACCATTTCTTGGTCTAAAATCCATAGGTGTTAGCCTCTAGTATTATTGAAAATGGTCGCTCATGGCTATTTTCATAAAAAATGGGGGTTGTGTGGCCATTTATCATCGACTAGAGGCTCATAAACCTCACCCCACATATGTTTCCTTGCCATAGATCACATTCTTGGATTTCTGGTGGAGACCATTTCTTGGTCAAAAATCCGTAGGTGTTAGCCTTCGATATTATTGAAAATGGTCGTTCATGGCTATTTTCGACAAAAATGGGGGTTGTGTGGCCATTGATCATCGACCAGAGGCTCATACACCTCACCCCACATATGTTTCCTTGCCATAGATCACATTCTTGGATTTCTGGTGGAGACCATTTCTTGGTCAAAAATCCGTACGTGTTAGCCTTCGGTATTATTGAAAATGGTCATTCATGGCTATTTTCGGCAAAAATGGGGGTTGTGTGGCCATTGATCATCGACCAGAGGCTCAAACACCTCACCCCACATATGTTTCCTTGTCGTAGATCACACTCTTGGATTTCTGGTGGAGACCATTTCTTGGTCAAAAATCCGTAGGTGTTAGCCTTCGATATTATTGAAAATGGTCGTTCATGGCTATTTTCGACAAAAATGGGGGTTGTGTGGCCATTGATCATCGACCAGAGGCTCATACACCTCACCCCACATATGTTTCCTTGCCATAGATCACATTCTTGGATTTCTGGTGGAGACCATTTCTTGGTCAAAAATCCGTAGGTCTTAGCCTCTAGTATTATTGAAAATGGTCGCTCATGGCTATTTTCAAGGTCGCTCATGGCTATTTTCATAAAAAATGGGGGTTGTGTGGCCATTTATCATCGACTAGAGGCTCATAAACCTCACCCCACATATGTTTCCTTGCCATAGATTACATTCTTGGATTTCTGGTGGAAACCATTTCTTGGTTAAAAACTCGTACGTGTTAGCCTTTGGTATTATTGAAAATGGTCATTCATGGCTATTTTCGTCAAAATGGGGGTTGTGTGGCCATTGATCGTCGACCAGAGGCTCATACACCTCACCCCACATATGTTTCCTTGTCATAGATCACATTCTTGGATTTCTGGTGGAGACCATTTCTTGGTCAAAAATCCGTAGGTCTTAGCCTCTAATATTATTGAAAATGGTCGCTCATGGCTATTTTCGGCAAAATGGGGGTTGTGTGGCCATTGATCATCGACCAGAGGCTCGTACACCTCACCCCACATATGTTTCCTTGCCATAGATCACATTCTTGGATTTCTGGTGGAGACCATTTCTTGGTCAAAAATCCGTAGGTGTTAGCCTTCGGTATTATTGAAAATGGTCGTTCATGGCTATTTTCGACAAAAATGGGGGTTGTGTGGCCATTGATCATCGACCAGACGCTCATACACCTCACCCCACATATGTTTCCTTGTCGTAGATCACATTCTTGGATTTCTGGTGGAGACCATTTCTTGGTAAAAAATCCGTAGGTGTTAGCCTTCGATATTATTGAAAATGGTCGTTCATGGCTATTTTCGACAAAAATGGGGGTTGTGTGGCCATTGATCATCGACCAGACGCTCATACACCTCACCCCACATATGTTTCCTTGCCATAGATCACATTCTTGGATTTCTGGTGGAGACCATTTCTTGGTCTAAAATCCGTAGGTGTTAGCCTCTAGTATTATTGAAAATGGTCGCTCATGGCTATTTTCAAGGTCGCTCTTGGCTATTTTCATAAAAAATGGGGGTTGTGTGGCCATTTATCATCGACTAGAGGCTCATAAACCTCACCCCACATATGTTTCCTTGCCATAGATTACATTCTTGGATTTCTGGTGGAAACTATTTCTTGGTTAAAAACTCGTACGTGTTAGCCTTCAGTATTATTGAAAATGGTCATTCATGGCTATTTTCGGCAAAATGGGGGTTTTGTGGCCATTGATCAACGACCAGAGGCTCGTACACCTCACCCCACATATGTTTCCTTGCCATAGATCACATTCTTGGATTTCTGGTGGAGACCATTTCTTGGGCAAAAATCCGAATGTGTTAGCCTTTGGTATTTTTGAAAATGGTCATTCATGGCTATTTTCGACAAAAATGGGGGTTGTGTGGCCATTGATCTTCGACCAGAGGCTCATACACCTCACCCCACATATGTTTCCTTGTCGTAGATCACATTCTTGGATTTCTAGTGGAGACAATTTCTTGGTCGAAAATCCGTAGGTCTTAGCCTCTAATATTATTGAAAATGGTCGCTCATGGCTATTTTCGGCAAAATGGGGGTTGTGTGGCCATTGATCATCGACTAGAGGCTCATACACCTCACTACACATATGTTTCCTTGCCATAGATCACATTCTTGGATTTCTGGTGGAGACCATTTCTTGGTCTAAAATCCGTAGGTGTTAGCCTCTAGTATTATTGAAAATGGTCGCTCATGGCTATTTTCAAGGTCGCTCATGGCTATTTTCATAAAAAATGGGGGTTGTGTGGCCATTTATCATCGACTAGAGGCTCATAAACCTCACCCCACATATGTTTCCTTGCCATAGATTACATTCTTGGATTTCTGGTGGAAACCATTTCTTGGTTAAAAACTTGTACGTGTTAGCCTTCGGTATTATTGAAAATGGTCATTCATGGCTATTTTCGGCAAAATGGGGGTTGTGTGGCCATTGATCGTCGACCAGAGGCTCATACACCTCACCCCACATATGTTTCCTTGTCGTAGATCACATTCTTGGATTTCTGGTGGAGACCATTTCTTGGTCAAAAACTCGTACGTGTTAGCCTTCGATATTATTGAAAATGGTCGTTCATGGCTATTTTCGACAAAAAATCTGTAGGTGTTAGCCTTCGATATTATTGAAAATGGTCGTTCATGGCTATTTTCGACAAAAATGGGGGTTGTGTGGCCATTGATCATCGACCAGACGCTCATACTCTCCACCATAAATCCAAGAATGTGATCTATGACAAGGAAACATATGTGTAGTGAGGTGTATGAGCCTCTGGTCGAAGATCAATGGCCACACAACCTTTCCTTGCCATAGATCACATTCTTGGATTTCTGGTGGAGACCATTTCTTGGTCAAAAATCCGTAGGTGTTAGCCTTCGGTATTATGGAAAATGGTTGTTCATGGCTATTTTCGACAAAAATGGGGGTTGTGTGGCCATTGATCATCGACCAGACGCTCATACACCTCACCCCACATATGTTTCCTTGTCGTAGATCACATTCTTGGATTTCTGGTGGAGACCATTTCTTGGTAAAAAATCCATAGGTGTTAGCCTTCGATATTATTGAAAATGGTCGTTCATGGCTATTTTCGACAAAAATGGGGGTTGTGTGGCCATTGATCATCGACCAGACGCTCATACACCTCACCCCACATATGTTTCCTTGCCATAGATCACATTCTTGGATTTCTGGTGGAGACCATTTCTTGGTCTAAAATCCGTAGGTGTTAGCCTCTAGTATTATTGAAAATGGTCGCTCATGGCTATTTTCAAGGTCGTTCATGGCTATTTTCGACAAAAATGGGGGTTGTGTGGCCATTGATCATCGACCAGACGCTCATACTCTCCACCATAAATCCAAGAATGTGATCTATGGCAAGGAAACATATGTGTAGTGAGGTGTATGAGCCTCTGGTCGAAGATCAATGGCCACACAACCTTTCCTTGCCATAGATCACATTCTTGGATTTCTGGTGGAGACCATTTCTTGGTCAAAAATCCGTAGGTGTTAGCCTTCGGTATTATGGAAAATGGTCGTTCATGGCTATTTTCGACAAAAATGGGGGTTGTGTGGCCATTGATCATCGACCAGACGCTCATACACCTCACCCCACATATGTTTCCTTGTCGTAGATCACATTCGTGGATTTCTGGTGGAGACGATTTCTTGGTAAAAAATCCATAGGTGTTAGCCTTCGATATTATTGAAAATGGTCGTTCATGGCTATTTTTGACAAAAATGGGGGTTGTGTGGCCATTGATCATCGACCAGACGCTCATACACCTCACCCCACATATGTTTCCTTGCCATAGATCACATTCTTGGATTTCTGGTGGAGACCATTTCTTGGTCTAAAATCCGTAGGTGTTAGCCTCTAGTATTATTGAAAATGGTCGCTCATGGCTATTTTCAAGGTCGCTCATGGCTATTTTCATAAAAAATGGGGGTTGTGTGGCCATTTATCATCGACTAGAGGCTCATAAACCTCACCCCACATATGTTTCCTTGCCATAGATTACATTCTTGGATTTCTGGTGGAAACCATTTCTTGGTTAAAAACTCGTACGTGTTAGCCTTCGGTATTATTGAAAATGGTCATTCATGGCTATTTTCGGCAAAATGGGGGTTGTGTGGCCATTGATCATCGACCAGAGGCTCGTACACCTCACCCCACATATGTTTCCTTGCCATAGATCACATTCTTGGATTTCTGGTGGAGACCATTTCTTGGGCAAAAATCCGAATGTGTTAGCCTTTGGTATTTTTGAAAATGGTCATTCATGGCTATTTTCGACAAAAATGGGGGTTGTGTGGCCATTGATCTTCGACCAGAGGCTCATACACCTCACTACACATATGTTTCCTTGCCATAGATCACATTCTTGGATTTATGGTGGAGACCATTTCTTGGTCAAAAATCCGTAGGTGTTAGCCTTCAGGGTCATTGAAAATGGTCGTTCATGGCTATTTTCGACAAAAATTAGGGTTGTGTGGCCATTGATCGTCGACCAGAGGCTCATACACCTCACCCCACATATGTTTCCTTGCCATAGATCACATTCTTGGATTTCTGGTGGAGACCATTTCTTGGTCAAAAATCCGTAGGTGTTAGCCTTCGGTATTATTGAAAATGGTCATTCATGGCTATTTTCGACAAAAATGGGGGTTGTGTGGCCATTGATCATCGACTAGAGGCTCATACACCTCACCCCACATATGTTTCCTTGCCATAGATCACATTCTTGGATTTCTGGTGGAGACCATTTCTTGGTCTAAAATCCGTAGGTGTTAGCCTCTAGTATTATTGAAAATGGTCGCTCATGGCTATTTTCAAGGTCGCTCATGGCTATTTTCATAAAAAATGGGGGTTGTGTGGCCATTTATCATCGACTAGAGGCTCATAAACCTCACCCCACATATGTTTCCTTGCCATAGATTACATTCTTGGATTTCTGATGGAGACCATTTCTTGGTCAAAAATCCGTAGGTCTTAGCCTCTAGTATTATTGAAAATGGTCGCTGTTAGCCTTCGGTATTATTGAAAATGGTCATTCATGGCTATTTTCGGCAAAATGGGGGTTGTGTGGCCATTGATCGTCGACCAGAGGCTCATACACCTCACCCCACATATGTTTCCTTGTCGTAGATCACATTCTTGGATTTCTGGTGGAGACCATTTCTTGGTCAAAAATTCGTAGGTGTTAGCCTTCGATATTATTGAAAATGGTCGTTCATGGCTATTTTCGACAAAAATGGGGGTTGTGTGGCCATTGATCATCGACCATAGGCTCATACACCTCACCCCACATATGTTTCCTTGCCATAGATCACATTCTTGGATTTCTGGTGGAGACCATTTCTTGGTCAAAAACCGTAGGTGTTAGCCTTCGGTATTATTGTAAATGGTCATTCATGGCTTTTTTCGACAAAAATGGGGGTTGTGTGGCAATTGATCATCGACCAGAGGCTCATACACCTCACCCCACATATGTTTCCTTGCCATAGATCACATTCTTGGATTTCTGGTGGAGACCATTTCTTGGTCAAAAGTCCGTAGGTCTTAGCCTCTAGTATTATTGAAAATGGTCGCTCATGGCTATTTTCATAAAAAATGGGGGTTGTGTGGCCATTGATCATCGACCAAGCCATGAACGACCATTTTCAAAAATACCAAAGGCTAACACGTACGGATTTTTGACCAAGAAATGGTCTCCACCAGAAATCCAAGAATGTGATCTATGGCAAGGAAACATATGTGGGGTGAGGTGTATGAGCCTCTGGTCGATGATCAATGGCCACACAACCCCCATTTTTGTCGAAAATAGCCATGAACGACCATTTTCAATAATACCGAAGGGTAACACCTACGGATTTTTGACCAAGAAATGGTCTCCACCTGAAATCCAAGAATGTGATCTATGGCAAGGAAACATATGTGTAGTGAGGTGTACGAGCCTCTGGTCGATGATCAATGGCCACAGAACCCCCATTTTGCCGAAAATAGCCATGAACGACCATTTTCAATAATACCGAAGGCTAACACCTACGGATTTTTGACCAAGAAATGGTCTCCACCAGAAATCCAAGAATGTGATCTATGGCAAGGAAACATATGTGGGGGTTGTGTGGCCATTGATCATCGACTAGAGGCTCGTACACCTCACCCCACATATGTTTCCTTGCCATAGATCACATTCTTGGATTTCTGGTGGGGACCATTTCTTGGTCAAAAATCCGTAGGTGTTAGCCTTCGGTATTATTGTAAATGGTCATTCATGGCTATTTTCGACAAAAATGGGGGTTGTGTGGCCATTGATCATCGACCATAGGCTCATACACCTCACCCCACATATGTTTCCTTGCCATAGATCACATTCTTGGATTTCTGGTGGAGACCATTTCTTGGTCAAAAATCCGTAGGTGTTAGCCGTCAGTGTCATTGAAAATGGTCGTTCATGGCTATTTTCGACAAAAATTAGGGTTGTGTGGCCATTGATCATCGACCAGGGGCTCGTACACCTCACCCCACACCCATTTTTTATGAAAATATCCATGAGCGACCTTGAAAATAGCCATGAGCGACCATTTTCAATAATATTAGAGGCTAAGACCTACGGATTTTTGACCAAGAAATGGTCTCCACCAGAAATCCAAGTATGTGATCTATGGCAAGGTAACATATGTGGGGTGAGGTGTATGAGCCTCTAGTCGATGATCAATGGCCACACAACCCCCATTTTGCCGAAAATAGCCATGAATGACCATTTTCAAAAATACCAAAGGCTAACACGTACGGATTTTTGACCAAGAAATGGTCTCCACCAGAAATCCAAGAATGTGATCTATGGCAAGGAAACATATGTGGGGTGAGGTGTACAAGCCTCTGGTCGGTGATCAATGGCCACACAACCCCCATTTGTGTCGAAAATAGCCATGAATGACCATTTTCAATAATACCGAAGGCTAACACCTACGGATTTTTGACCAAGAAATGGTCTCTACCATAAATCCAAGAATGTGATATATGGCAAGGAAACATATGTGTAGTGAGGCCAGACGCTCATACACCTCACCCCACATATGTTTCCTTGCCATAGATCACATTCTTGGATTTCTGGTGGAGACCATTTCTTGGTCAAAAATCCGTACGTGTTAGCCTTTGGTATTATTGAAAATGGTCGTTCATGGCTATTTTCGACAAAAATGGGGGTTGTGTGGCCATTGATCATCGACCAGAGGCTCATACACCTCACCCCACATATGTTTCCTTGCCATAGATCACATTCTTGGATTTCTGGTGGAGACCATTTCTTGGTCAAAAATCCGTAGGTGTTAGCCTTCGGTATTATTGAAAATGGTCGTTCATGGCTATTTTCATAAAAAATGGGGGTTGTGTGGCCATTGATCATCGACCAGAGGCTCATACACCTCACCCCACATATGTTTCCTTGCCATAGATCACATTCTTGGATTTCTGGTGGAGACCATTTCTTGGTCAAAAATCTGTAGGTGTTAGCCTTCGGTATTATTGTAAATGGTCATTCATGGCTATTTTCGACAAAAATGGGGGTTGTGTGGCCATTGATCATCGACCAGAGGCTCATACACCTCACCCCACATATGTTTCCTTGCCATAGATCACATTCTTGGATTTCTGGTGGAGACCATTTCTTGGTCAAAAATCCGTAGGTGTTAGCCTTCGGTATTATTGTAAATGGTCATTCATGGCTATTTTCGGCAAAATGGACCATTTCTTGGTCAAAAATCCGTAGGTGTTAGCCTTCGGTATTATTGAAAATGGTCGTTCATGGCTATTTTTGACAAAAATGGGGGTTGTGTGGCCATTGATCATCGACTAGAGGCTCATACACCTCACCCCACATATGTTTCCTTGCCATAGATCACATTCTTGGATTTCTGGTGGAGACCATTTCTTGGTCAAAAATCCGTAGGTGTTAGCCTTCGGTATTATTGTAAATGGTCATTCATGGCTATTTTCGGCAAAATGGGGGTTCTGTGGCCATTGATCATCGACCAGAGGCTCGTACACCTCACCCCACATATGTTTCCTTGCCATAGATCACATTCTTGGATTTCTGGTGGAGACCATTTCTTGGTCAAAAATCCGTAGGTGTTAGCCTTTGGTATTTTTGAAAATGGTCGTTCATGGCTATTTTCGGCGAAATGGGGGTTGTGCGGCCATTGATCGTCGACTAGAGGCTCATACACCTCACCCCACATATGTTTCCTTGCCATAGATCACATTCTTGGATTTATGGTGGAGACCATTTCTTGGTCAAAAATTTGTAGGTGTTAGCCTTCAGTGTCATTGAAAATGGTCGTTCATGGCTATTTTCGACAAAAATTAGGGTTGTGTGGCCATTGATCGTCGACCAGAGGCTCATACACCTCATCCCACATATGTTACCTTGCCATAGATCACATTCTTGGATTTCTGGTGGAGACCATTTCTTGGTCAAAAATCCGTAGGTGTTAGCCTTCGGTATTATTGAAAATGGTCGTTCATGGCTATTTTCGACAAAAATGGGGGTTGTGTGGCCATTGATCATCGACCAGAGGCTCATACACCTCACCCCACATATGTTTCCTTGCCATAGATCACATTCTTGGATTTCTGGTGGAGACCATTTCTTGGTCAAAAATCCGTAGGTGTTAGCCTTTGGTATTTTTGAAAATGGTCGTTCATGGCTATTTTCGGCAAAATGGGGGTTGTGCGGCCATTGATCGTCGACTAGAGGCTCATACACCTCACCCCACATATGTTTCCTTGCCATAGATCACATTCTTGGATTTCTGGTGGAGACCATTTCTTGGTCAAAAATTTGTAGGTGTTAGCCTTCAGTGTCATTGAAAATGGTCGTTCATGGCTATTTTCGACAAAAATTAGGGTTGTGTGGCCATTGATCGTCGACCAGAGGCTCATACACCTCACCCCACATATGTTTCCTTGCCATAGATCACATTCTTGGATTTCTGGTGGAGACCATTTCTTGGTCAAAAATCCGTAGGTGTTAGCCTTTGGTATTATTGAAAATGGTCGTTCATGGCTATTTTCGACAAAAATGGGGGTTGTGTGGCCATTGATCATCGACCAGAGGCTCATACACCTCACCCCACATATGTTTCCTTGCCATAGATCACATTCTTGGATTTCTGGTGGAGACCATTTCTTGGTCAAAAATTCGTAGGTCTTAGCCTTCGGTATTATTGAAAATGGTCATTCATGGCTATTTTCGGCAAAATGGGGGTTGTGTGGCCATTGATCATCGACCATAGGCTCATACACCTCACCCCACATATGTTTCCTTGCCATAGATCACATTCTTGGATTTCTGGTGGAGACCATTTCTTGGTCAAAAATCCGTAGGTGTTAGCCTTCGGTATTATTGTAAATGGTCATTCATGGCTATTTTCGACAAAAATGGGGGTTGTGTGGCCATTAATCATCGACCAGAGGCTCATAAAAAATGGGGGTTGTGTGGCCATTTATCATCGACTAGAGGCTCATAAACCTCACCCCACATATGTTTCCTTGCCATAGATCACATTCTTGGATTTCTGGTGGAGACCATTTCTTGGACAAAAATCCGTAGGTCTTAGCCTCTAGTATTATTGAAAATGGTCGCTGTTAGCCTTCGGTATTATTGAAAATGGTCATTCATGGCTATTTTCGACAAAAATGGGGGTTGTGTGGCCATTGATCATCGACTAGAGGCTCATACACCTCACTACACATATGTTTCCTTGCCATAGATCACATTCTTGGATTTCTGGTGGAGACCATTTCTTGGTCTAAAATCCGTAGGTGTTAGCCTCTAGTATTATTGAAAATGGTCGCTCATGGCTATTTTCAAGGTCGCTCATGGCTATTTTCATAAAAAATGGGGGTTGTGTGGCCATTTATCATCGACTAGAGGCTCATAAACCTCACCCCACATATGTTTCCTTGCCATAGATTACATTCTTGGATTTCTGGTGGAAACCATTTCTTGGTTAAAAACTCGTACGTGTTAGCCTTCGGTATTATTGAAAATGGTCGTTCATGACTATTTTCAAGGTCGCTCATGGCTATTTTCAAGGTCGCTCATGGCTATTTTCATAAAAAATGGGGTTGTGTGGCCATTGATCGTCGACCAGAGGCTCATACACCTCACCCCACATATGTTTCCTTGCCATAGATCACATTCTTGGATTTCTGGTGGAGACCATTTCTTGGTCAAAAATCCGAATGTGTTAGCCTCCGGTATTTTTGAAAATGGTCATTCATGGCTATTTTCGACAAAAATGGGGGTTGTGTGGCCATTGATCATCGACCAGACGCTCATACACCTCACCCCACATATGTTTCCTTGCCATAGATCACATTCTTGGATTTATGGTGGAGACCATTTCTTGGTCAGAAATCCATAGGTGTTAGCCTTCTGTGTCATTGAAAATGGTCGTTCATGGCTATTTTCGACAAAAATTAGGGTTGTGTGGCCATTGATCGTCGACCAGAGGCTCATACACCTCACCCCACATATGTTTCCTTGCCATAGATCACACCATAGATTACATTCTTGGATTTCTGGTGGAAACCATTTCTTGGTTAAAAACTCGTACGTGTTAGCCTTCGGTATTATTGAAAATGGTCATTCATGGCTATTTTCGACAAAAATGGGGGTTGTGTGGCCATTGATCATCGACTAGAGGCTCATACACCTCACCCCACATATCTTTCCTTGCCATAGATCACATTCTTGGATTTCTGGTGGAGACCATTTCTTGGTCAAAAATCCGTAGGTGTTAGCCTTCGGTATTATTGTAAATGGCCATTCTATGGCAAGGAAACATATGTGGGGTGAGGTGTATGAGCGTTTGGTCGATGATCAATGGCCACACAACCCCCATTTTTGCCGAAAATAGCCATGAGCGACCATTTTCAATAATACTAGAGGCTAAGACCTACGGATTTTTGACCAAGAAATGGTCTCCACCAGAAATCCAAAGAATGTGATCTATGGCAAGGAAACATATGTGGGGTGAGGTGTATGAGCCTCTGGTCGATGATCAATGGCCACACAACCCCCATTTTTGTCGAAAATAGCCATGAATGACCATTTACAATAATACCGAAGGCTAACACCTACGGATTTTTGACCAAGAAATGGTCTCCACCAGAAATCCAAGAATGTGATCTATGGTAAGGTAACATATGTGGGGTGAGGTGTATGAGCGTCTGGTCGATGATCAATGGCCACACAACCCCCATTTCTTGGTTAAAAATCCGTAGGTGTTTGCCTTCGGTATTATTGAAAATGGTCGTTCATGGCTATTTTCGACAAAAATGGGGGTTGTGTGGCCATTGATCATCGACCAGAGGCTCATACACCTCACCCCACATATGTTTCCTTGCCATAGATCACATTCTTGGATTTCTGGTGGAGACCATTTCTTGGTCAAAAATCCGTAGGTCTTAGCCTTCGGTATTATTGAAAATGGTCATTCATGGCTATTTTCGGCAAAATGGGGGTTGTGTGGCCATTGATCATCGACCATAGGCTCATACACCTCACCCCACATATGTTTCCTTGCCATAGATCACATTCTTGGATTTCTGGTGGAGACCATTTCTTGGTCAAAAATCCGTAGGTGTTAGCCTTCGGTATTATTGTAAATGGTCATTCATGGCTATTTTCGACAAAAATGGGGGTTGTGTGGCCATTGATCATCGACCAGAGGCTCATAAAAAATGGGGGTTGTGTGGCCATTAATCATCGACTAGAGGCTCATAAACCTCACCCCACATATGTTTCCTTGCCATAGATCACATTCTTGGATTTCTGGTGGAGACCATTTCTTGGTCAAAAATCCGTAGGTCTTAGCCTCTAGTATTATTGAAAATGGTCGCTGTTAGCCTTCGGTATTATTGAAAATGGTCATTCATGGCTATTTTCGACAAAAATGGGGGTTGTGTGGCCATTGATCATCGACTAGAGGCTCATACACCTCACTACACATATGTTTCCTTGCCATAGATCACATTCTTGGATTTCTGGTGGAGACCATTTTTTGGTCTAAAATCCGTAGGTGTTAGCCTCTAGTATTATTGAAAATGGTCGCTCATGGCTATTTTCAAGGTCGCTCATGGCTATTTTCATAAAAAAATGGGGGTTGTGTGGCCATTTATCATCGACCAGAGGCTCATACACCTCACCCCACATATGTTTCCTTGCCATAGATCACATTCTTGGATTTCTGGTGGAGACCATTTCTTGGTCAAAAATCCGTAGGTGTTAGCCTTTGATATTATTGAAAACGGTCATTCATGGCTATTTTCGGCAAAATGGGAGTTGTGTGGCCATTGATCATCGACTAGAGGCTCATACACCTCACCCCACATATGTTTCCTTGTCGTAGATCACATTCTTGGATTTCTGGTGGAGACCATTTCTTGGTCTAAAATCCGTAGGTGTTAGCCTCTAGTATTATTGAAAATGGTCGCTCATGGCTATTTTCGACAAAATTGGGTGTTGTGTTGCCATTGATCATCGACCAGAGGCTCGTACACTTCACCCCACATATGTTTTCTTGCCATAGATCATAATCTTGGATTTCTCGTGGAGACCATTTCTTGGTTAAAAACTCGTACGTGTTAGCCTTCGGTATTATTGTAAATGGTCATTCATGGCTATTTTCGGCAAAATGGGGGTTGTGTGGCCATTGATCATCGACCAGAGGCTCATACACCTCACCCCACATATGTTTCCTTGCCATAGATCACATTCTTGGATTTCTGGTGGAGACCATTTCTTGCTCAAAAATCCGTAGGTGTTAGCCTTCGGTATTATTGAAAATGGTCATTCATGGCTATTTTCGACAAAAATGGGGGTTGTGTGGCCATTGATCATCGACCAGACGCTCATACACCTCACCCCACATATGTTTCCTTGCCATAGATCACATTCTTGGATTTCTGGTGGAGACCATTGAAAGGGAATTAGGCTTACACCTAGTTCCTATATAATTTTGGTGGTTGAATTGCCCAACACAAATCTTTGGACTAACTAGTTTGTTCTAGTGTATAAGTTATACAGGTGCAAAAGGTTCACACTTAGCCAATAAAAAGACCAACTGTTGGGTTCAACAAAAGAGCAAAGGAGCAACCGAAGGCTCCTCTGGTCTGGCGCACCGGACTGTCCGGTGCACCACCAGACAGTGTCCGGTGCACCAGAGGACTTCAACGCGAACTCGTCGCCTTCGGGAATTCTCCAGAGCCGGCGCGCTATAATTCACCGAACTGTCCGGTGTACACCGGACGGTGTCCGGTGCTCCAACGGGACGCAGCTCAGGAACTCGCCAGCCTCGGGAAATCAGAGCGGCTGCTCCGCTATAATTCACCGGACATGTCCGGTGTGCACCGGACTGTCCGGTGCATCCACGGAGCAAAGGCTACTTCGGCGCCAACGGCTACCTGCGATGCATTTAATGCGCGCGCAGCGCGCGCAGAAGTCAGAGTCGCCCATGCCGGCGCACCGGACAGTGAACAGTGCATGTCCGGTGCGCCACCGGACATCGAGGCGGGCCCAGAAGTCAGAACTCCAACGGTCAGATTCCAACGGCACTGGTGACATGGCAGGGGCACCGAACATGTCCGGTGCGCCATCGAACAGACAGCCTCCACCACTTACAAGAGCTCTAGCATTCAATTCTAGACACACCAAAGAGATCAAATCCTCTCCAAATTCCACACAACGCCCTAGTGACTAGAGAGAGAGATTTGCTTGTGTTCTTTCGAGCTCTTGCGCTTGGATTGCTTTCTTCTTTCTTGATTCCTTCATTGCGATCAAACTCACTTGTAATTGAGGCAAGAGACACCAAACTTGTGGTGGTCCTTGTGGGAACTTTGTGTTCCAAGTGATTGAGAAGAGAAAGCTCACTCGATCCGTGGGATCGTTTGAGAGAGGGAAGGGTTGAAAGAGACCCGACCTTTGTGGCCTCCTCAACGGGGAGTAGGTTTGAGAGTACCGAACCTCGGTAAAACAAATCCGCGTGTCACACTCTTCATTTGCTTGCGATTTGTTTTCCACCCTCTCTCGCGGACTCGGTTTCATATTTCTAACGCTAACCCGGCTTGTAGTTGTGTTTATATTTGTAAATTTCAGTTTCGCCCTATTCACCCCCCCTCTAGGCGACTATCAATTGGTATCAAAGCCAGGTTCTTCATTAGAGCCTAACCGCTCGAAGTAATGTCGGGAGATCACGCCAAGAAGGAGATGGAGACCGGCGAAAAGCCCACTACAAGCCACGGGAGCACTTCATCGGAAGAGTCCCGCACTAAGAGGAAGGAGAAGAAGAAGAGCTCCTCCAACAAAGGGAAGGAGAAGAAATCTTCTTCTCACCACAAAGAGAAGAAGGAGAAATCTTCCTCTCACAAGCCGCATCGGAGTGGGGACAAGCACAAGAGGATGAGGAAAGTCGTCTACTACGAGACCGACACTTCATCAACATCCACCTCCGGCTCCGACGCGGCGTCCGTCACTTCTAAACGCCAAGAGCGTAAGAAGTATAGTAAGATTCCCCTAAGCTACCCTCGCATTTCTAAACATACACCTTTACTTTCCGTCCCATTAGGCAAACCACCAACTTTTGATGGTGAATATTACGCTAGGTGGAGCGATTTAATGCGATTTCATCTAACCTCGCTCCACAAAAGTATATGGGATGTTGTTGAGTTTGGTGCACAGGTACCGTCCGTAGGGGATGAAGACTATGATGAGGATGAGGTGGCCCAAATCGAGCACTTCAACTCTCAAGAAACAACAATACTCCTCGCCTCTTTAAGTAGAGAGGAGTATAACAAATTTCAAGGGTTGAAGAGCGCCAAGGAGGTTTGGGATGTGCTCAAAACCGCGCACGAGGGAGATGAGCTCACAAAGATCACCAAGCGGGAAACGATCGAGGGGGAGCTCGGTCGGTTCCGGCTTCGCAAAGGGGAAGAGCCACAACACATGTACAACCGGCTCAAGACCTTGGTGAACCAAGTGCGCAACCTCGGGAGCAAGAAGTGGGACGACCACGAAGTGGTTAAGGTTATTCTAAGATCTCTCATTTTCCTTAACCCCACTCAAGTTCAATTAATTCGTGGTAATCCTAGATATACTAAAATGACCCCAGAGGAAGTTATCGGGAATTTTGTAAGTTTTGAGTGCATGATCGAAGGCTCGAGGGAGATCAACGAGCTTGATGATCCCTCCACATCCGAAGCTCAACCCGTCGCATTCAAGGCGACAGAGGAAAAGAAGGAGGAGTCTACACCAAGTAGACAACCAATCGACGCCTCCAAGCTCGACAATGAGGAAATGGCGCTCGTCATCAAGAGCTTCCGCCAAATCCTCAAGCAAAGGAGGGGGAAAGACTACAAGTCCCGCTCCAAGAAAGTTTGCTACAAGTGTGGTAAGCCCGGTCACTTTATTGCAAAATGTCCATTATCAAGTGACAGTGACAGGGATAACGACAAGAAGGGCAAGAGGAGAGAAAAGAAGAGGTACTACAAGAAGAAGGGCGGCGATGCCCATGTTTGTCGGGAGTGGGACTCCGACGAGAGCTCAAGCGACTCCTCCGACGACGAGGACGCCGCCAACATCGCCGTCACCAAGGGACTCCTCTTCCCCAACGTCGGCCACAAGTGCCTCATGGCAAAGGACGGCAAACGGAAGAAGGTTAAATCTAACTCCTCCACTAAATATGAGTCTTCTAGTGATGATAATGCTAGTGATGAGGAGGATAACTTGCGATCTCTTTTTGCCAACCTCAACATGCAACAAAAGGAAAAACTTAATGAATTGATTAGTGCCATTCATGAAAAGGATGATCTCTTGGACACTCAAGAGGACTTCCTTATTAAAGAAAATAAGAAGCATGTTAAGGTTAAAAATGCTTATGCTCTAGAAGTAGAAAAATGTCAAAAACTATCTAGTGAGCTAAGCACTTGCCATGAGATGATTGACAACCTTAGAAATGAAAATGCTAGTTTAAATGCTAAGGTTGATTCTCATGTTTGTGATATTTCAATTCCCAATCTTAGAAACAATAATGATGATTTACTTGCTAAGATTGAAGAATTGAATGTATCTCTTGCTAGCCTTAGATTAGAAAATGAAAACTTGATTGCTAAGGCTAAAGATTTTGATGTTTGCAAAGTTACAATTTCCGATCTTAGAGATAAGAATGATATATTACGTGCTAAGATTGTTGAACTTAATTCTTGCAAACCATCTACATCTACCATTGAGCATGTCACTATTTGTACTAGATGTAGAGATATTGATGTTGATGCTATTCATGATCACATGATTTTGATTAAACAACAAAATGATCATATAGCAAAATTAGATGCTAAAATTGTCGAGCATAACTTAGAAAATGAAAAGTTTAAATTTGCTAGAAGTATGCTCTATAATGGGAGACGCCCGAGCATCAAGGATGGCATTGGCTTTCAAAGGGGAGACAATGTCAAACTTAATGCCCCTCCTAAAAGATTGTCCAACTTTGTTAAGGGCAAGGCTCCCATGCCTCAGGATAACGAGGGTTACATTTTATACCCTGCCGGTTATCCCGAGGACAAAATTAGGAGAATTCACTCTAGGAAGTCTCACTCTGGCCCTAATCATGCTTTTATGTATAAGGGTGAGACATCTAGCTCTAGGCAACCAACCCGTGCTAAGTTGCCTAAGAAGAAAACTCCTATTGCATCAAATGATCATGATATTTCTTTTAAAACTTTTGATGCATCTTATGTTTTGACTAACAAATCCGGCAAGGTAGTTGCCAAGTTTGTTGGGGGCAAACACAAGGGGTCAAAGACTTGTGATTGGATACCCAAAGTTCTTGTTTCTAATGCCAAAGGACCCAAAACCGTTTGGGTACCTAAAGTCAAGAACTAAAATTGTTTTGTAGGTTTATGCATCCGGGGGCTCAAGTTGGATACTCGACAGCGGGTGCACAAACCATATGACAGTGGAGAAAAGGATGTTCTCCTCCTATGAGAAAAACCAAGATCCCCAACGAGCTATCACATTCGGGGATGGAAATCAAGGTTTGGTCAAAGGTCTTGGTAAAATTGCTATATCTCCTGACCATTCAATTTCCAATGTTTTTCTTGTAGATTCTTTAGATTACAATTTGCTTTCCGTTTCACAATTATGTCAAATGGGCTACAACTGTCTATTTACTGATGTAGGTGTCACTGTCTTTAGAAGAAGTGATGATTCAATAGCATTTAAGGGTGTGTTAGAGGGTCAGCTATACTTAGTAGATTTTGATAGAGCTGAACTCGACACATGCTTAATTGCTAAGACTAACATGGGTTGGCTCTGGCACCGCCGACTAGCCCATGTTGGGATGAAGAATCTTCATAAGCTTCTAAAGGGAGAACACATTTTAGGACTAACAAATGTTCATTTTGAGAAAGACAGGATTTGTAGTGCATGTCAGGCAGGAAAGCAAGTTGGAGCCCATCATCCACACAAGAACATCATGACGACCGAAAGACCACTGGAGCTCCTACACATGGACCTATTCGGCCCAATTGCTTACATAAGCATCGGCGGGAGTAAGTATTGTCTTGTAATAGTGGATGATTATTCTCGCTTCACTTGGGTATTCTTTTTACAGGAAAAATCTCAAACCCAAGAGACCTTAAAGGGATTCTTGAGACGGGCTCAAAATGAGTTTGGCTTAAGGATCAAGAAAATAAGAAGCGACAACGGGACGGAGTTCAAGAACTCTCAAATCGAAGGCTTTCTTGAGGAAGAGGGCATCAAGCATGAGTTCTCTTCTCCCTACACCCCACAACAAAATGGTGTAGTGGAGAGGAAGAATCGAACTCTATTAGACATGGCAAGGACCATGCTTGATGAGTACAAGACTTCGGATCGGTTTTGGGCCGAGGCGGTCAACACCGCTTGCTACGCCATCAACCGGTTGTATCTACACCGAATCCTCAAGAAGACATCATATGAACTCCTAACCGGTAAAAAGCCCAACATTTCATATTTTAGAGTCTTTGGTAGCAAATGCTTTATTCTTATTAAAAGAGGTAGAAAATCTAAATTTGCTCCTAAGACTGTGGAAGGCTTTTTACTTGGTTATGACTCAAACACAAGGGCATATAGGGTCTTTAACAAGTCCACTGGACTAGTTGAAGTCTCATGTGACGTTGTGTTTGATGAAACTAACGGCTCTCAAGTAGAGCAAGTTGATCTTGATGAGATAGGTGATGAAGAGGCTCCGTGCATCGCGCTAAGGAACATGTCCATTGGGGATGTGTGTCCTAAGGAATCCGAAGAGCTTCCAAAAGCACAAGATCAACCATCCTCCTCCACGCGAGCATCTCCACCAACTCAAAATGAGGATGAGGCTCAAGTTGATGAAGTAGAAGATCAAGCAATTGAGCCACCTCAAGATGATGGCAATGATCAAGGGGGAGATGCAAATGAGGAAGACAAGGAGGAAGAGGAACAAAGGCCGCCACACCCAAGAGTCCACCAAGCAATCCAACGAGATCACCCCGTCGACACCATCCTCGGCGACATTCATAAGGGGGTAACTACTAGATCTCGTGTTGCACATTTTTGTGAACATTACTCGTTTGTTTCCTCTATTGAGCCACACAGGGTAGAGGAAGCACTACAAGATTCGGATTGGGTGGTGGCGATGCAAGAAGAGCTCAACAACTTCACTAGGAATGAGGTATGGCATTTAGTTCCACGTCCTAACCAAAATGTTGTAGGAACCAAATGGGTCTTCCGCAACAAGCAAGACGAGCATGGTGTGGTGGTAAGGAACAAAGCTCGACTTGTGGCCAAGGGATACTCCCAAGTCGAAGGTTTGGATTTCGGTGAAACCTATGCACCCGTAGCTAGGCTTGAGTCAATTCGTATATTATTAGCCTATGCTACTTACCATGGCTTTAAGCTTTATCAAATGGACGTGAAAAGTGCCTTCCTCAATGGACCAATCAAGGAAGAGGTCTATGTTGAGCAACCTCCCGGCTTTGAAGACAGTGAGTATCCTAACCATGTCTATAAGCTCTCTAAGGCGCTTTACGGGCTCAAGCAAGCCCCAAGAGCATGGTATGAATGCCTTAGGGATTTCCTTATTGCTAATGGCTTCAAAGTCGGAAAAGCCGATCCTACTCTATTCACTAAAACTCTTGACAATGATTTGTTTGTATGCCAAATTTATGTTGATGATATCATATTTGGGTCTACTAACGAATCTACTTGTGAAGAATTTAGTAGGATCATGACACAAAAGTTCGAGATGTTGATGATGGGGGAGTTGAAGTATTTTCTAGGATTCCAAGTCAAACAACTCCAAGAGGGCACCTTCATCAGCCAAACAAAGTACACTCAAGACATTCTAACCAAGTTTGGGATGAAGGATGCCAAACCCATCAAGACACCCATGGGAACTAATGGGCATCTCGACCTCGACACGGGAGGTAAGTCCGTGGATCAAAAGGTATACCGGTCGATGATAGGTTCATTACTCTATTTATGTGCATCTCGACCGGACATTATGCTTTCCCTTTGCATGTGTGCAAGATTCCAATCCGACCCTAAGGAATCCCACCTTACGACCGTAAAACGAATCTTGAGATATTTGGCTTATACTCCTAAGTTTGGGCTTTGGTACCCTCGGGGATCCACTTTTGATTTAATTGGTTATTCAGATGCCGATTGGGCGGGGTGTAAGATTAATAGAAAGAGCACATCAGGGACTTGCCAGTTCTTGGGAAGATCCTTGGTGTCTTGGGCCTCAAAGAAGCAAAATTCGGTCGCTCTTTCAACCGCCGAAGCCGAGTACATTGCCGCAGGTCATTGTTGCGCGCAATTGCTTTGGATGAGGCAAACCCTGCGGGACTACGGTTACAAATTAATCAAAGTCCCTTTGCTATGTGATAATGAGAGTGCAATCAAAATGGCCGACAATCCCGTCGAGCATAGCCACACTAAGCACATAGCCATTCGGTATCATTTTCTTAGGGATCACCAACAAAAGGGAGATATTGAGATTGCATACATTAATACTAAAGATCAATTAGCCGATATCTTTACCAAACCACTTGATGAACAAACTTTTACCAAACTTAGGCATGAGCTCAATATTCTTGATTCTAGAAATTTCTATTGCTAACTTGCACACATAGCTCATGAATATACCTTTGATCATGTCTCTTTCATATGCTATGACTAATGTGTTTTCAAGTCTACTTCAAATCAAGTCATAGGTGCATTGAAAGGGCATTGGAGTCTTCGGCGAAGACAAAGGCTTCCACTCCGTCAACTCATCCTTCGCCGTCACTCCGAGCCGCTCTCTATCCTTGGGGGAGAGAGCAAAACAAAAGGACTCCTACTTTGGTATAATCTTCACTCTTTTATTTATGACCAAGGGAGGAGAAAGTTATTTGAAGGGCTCTAATGACTCCGTTTTTGGCGATTCATGCCAAAGGGGGAGGAAGTATTAGCCCAAAGCAAAAGGACCGCACCACCACCTAATTTTAAAATGTAATTTCCAATTGTCAATTTGGTATCTTAATGTGTTCAAAAAGGGGAGAAAGTAGTATTTCAAAATTGTTTCATCAAAACCCTCTTGAACACTAAGAGGAGATTTTATTTAGGGGGAGTTTTGTTTAGTCAAAGGAAAAGCATTTGGAACAGGGGGAGAAAATTTCAAATCTTGAAAATGCTTTGCAAACTCTTATTCATTTACCCTTGACTATTTGCAAAAGAACTTTGAAAAGATTTAGAAAAGATTTTGCAAAAACAAAACATGTGGTGCAAGCGTGGTCCAAAATGTTAAAAATGAAGAAACAATCCATGCATATCTTGTAAGTATTTATATTGGCTCAATTCCAAGCAACCTTTGCACTTATATTATGCAAACTAGTTCAATTATGCACTTCTATATTTGCTTTGGTTTGTGTTGGCATCAATCACCAAAAAGGGGGAGATTGAAAGGGAATTAGGCTTACACCTAGTTCCTATATAATTTTGGTGGTTGAATTGCCCAACACAAATCTTTGGACTAACTAGTTTGTTCTAGTGTATAAGTTATACAGGTGCAAAAGGTTCACACTTAGCCAATAAAAAGACCAAGTGTTGGGTTCAACAAAAGAGCAAAGGAGCAACCGAAGGCTCCTCTGGTCTGGCGCACCGGACTGTCCGGTGCACCACTGGACAGTGTCCGGTGCACCAAAGGACTTCAACGCGAACTCGTCGCCTTCGGGAATTCTCCAGAGCCGGCGCGCTATAATTCACCGGACGGTCCGGTGTACACCGGACAGTGTCCGGTGCTCCAACGGGACCTGGCTCAGGAACTCGCCAGCCTCGGGAAATCAGAGCGGCTGCTCCGCTATAATTCACCGGACATGTCCGGTGTGCACCGGACTGTCCAGTGCATCCACGGAGCAACGACTACTTCGGCGCCAACGGCTACCTGCGATGCATTTATTGCGCGCGCAGCGCGCGCAGAAGTCAGAGTCGCCCATGCCGGCGCACCGGACAGTGAACAGTGCATGTCCCGTGCGCCACCGGACATCGAGGCGGGCCCAGAAGTCAAAACTCCAACGGTCAGATTCCAACGGCACTAGTGACGTGGCAGGGGCACCGGACATGTCCGGTGCGCCATCGAACAGACAGCCTCCACCAACGGTTATTTTGGTGGTTGGGGCTATAAATACCCCAACCACCCAACCATTCATTGCATCCAAGTTTTCCACTTCCCAACTACTTACAAGAGCTCTAGCATTCAATTCTAGACACACCAAAGAGATCAAATCCTCTCCAAATTCCACACAACGCCCTAGTGACTAGAGAGAGAGATTTGCTTGTGTTCTTTCGAGCTCTTGCGCTTGGATTGCTTTCTTCTTTCTTGATTCCTTCATTACGATCAAACTCACTTGTAATTGAGGCAAGAGACACCAAACTTGTGGTGGTCCTTGTGGGTACTTTGTGTTCCAAGTGATTGAGAAGAGAAAGCTCACTCGATCCGTGGGATCGTTTGAGAGAGGGAAGGGTTGAAAGAGACCCGGCCTTTGTGGCCTCCTCAACGGGGAGTAGGTTTGAGAGAACCGAACCTCGGTAAAACAAATCCGCGTGTCACACTCTTCATTTGCTTGCGATTTGTTTTCCACCCTCTCTCGCGGACTCGGTTTCATATTTCTAACGCTAACCCGGCTTGTAGTTGTGTTTATATTTGTAAATTTCAGTTTCGCCCTATTCACCCCCCCCCCCCCTCTAGGCGACTATCAACCATTTCTTGGTCTAAAATCCGTAGGTGTTAGCCTCTAGTATTATTGAAAATGGTCGCTCATGGCTATTTTCATAAAAAATGGGGGTTGTGTGGCCATTGATCATCGACCAGAGGCTCGTACACTTCACCCCACATATGTTTCCTTGCCATATATTACATTCTTGGATTTCTGGTGGAAACCATTTCTTGGTTAAAAACTCGTACGTGTTAGCCTTCGGTATTATTGAAAATGGTCATTCATGGCTATTTTCGACAAAATGGGGGTTGTGTGGCCATTGATCATCGACCAGAGGCTCATACACCTCACCCCACATATGTTTCCTTGCCATAGATCACATTCTTGGATTTCTGGTGGAGACCATTGATCTTCGACCAGAGGCTCATACACCTCACTACACATATGTTTCCTTGCCATAGATCACATTCTTGGATTTATGGTGGAGAACATTTGATCTATGGCAAGGAAACATATGTGGGGTGAGGTGTACGAGCCTCTGGTCGATGATCAATGGCCACACAACCCCCATTTTGCCAAAAATAGCCATGAATGACCATTTTCAAAAATACCGAAGGCTAACACCTACGGATTTTTGACCAAGAAATGGTCTCCACCAGAAATCCAAGAATGTGATCTATGGCAAGGAAACATATGTGGGGTGAGGTGTATGAGCCTCTGGTCGATGATCAATGGCCACACAACCCCCATTTTTGTCGAAAATAGCCATGAACGACCATTTTCAATAATACCGAAGGCTAACACCTACGGATTTTTGACCAAGAAATGGTCTCCACCAGAAATCCAAGAATGTGATCTATGGCAAGGAAACATATGTGGGGTGAGGTGTATGAGCCTATGGTGGAAGATCAATGGCCACACAACCCCCATTTTGCCGAAAATAGCCATGAACGACCATTTTCAATAATACCGAAGGCTAACACGTACGAGTTTTTAACCAAGAAATGGTCTCCACCAGAAATCCAAGAATGTGATCTATGGCAAGGAAACATATGTGGGGTGAGGTGTATGAGCGTCTGGTCGATGATCAATGGCCACACAACCCCCATTTTTGTCGAAAATAGCCATGAATGACCATTTTCAAAAATACTAAAGGCTAACACCTACGGATTTTTGACCAAGAAATGGTCTCCACAAGAAATCCAAGAATGTGATCTATGGCAAGGAAACATATGTGGGGTGAGGTGTACGAGCCTCTGGTCGATGATCAATGGCCACACAACCCCCATTTTGCCGAAAATAGCCATGAGTGACCATTTTCAATAATACCGAAGGCTAACACGTACGAGTTTTTAACCAAGAAATGGTTTCCACCAGAAATCCAAGAATGTAATCTATGGTGTGATCTATGGCAAGGAAACATATGTGGGGTGAGGTGTATGAGCCTCTGGTCGACGATCAATGGCCACACAACCCTAATTTTTGTCGAAAATAGCCATGAACGACCATTTTCAATGACACTGAAGGCTAACACCTACGGATTTTTGACCAAGAAATGGTCTCCACCATAAATCCAAGAATGTGATCTATGGCAAGGAAACATATGTGGGGTGAGGTGTATGAGCGTCTGGTCGATGATCAATGGCCACACAACCCCCATTTTTGTCGAAAATAGCCATGAATGACCATTTTCAAAAATACCAAAGGCTAACACGTACGAGTTTTTAACCAAGAAATGGTCTCCACCAGAAATCCAAGAATGTAATCTATGGCAAGGAAACATATGTGGGGTGAGGTGTATGAGCCTCTGGTCGATGATAAATGGCCACACAACCCCCATTTTGCCGAAAATAGCCATGAATGACCATTTTCAATAATACCGAAGGCTAACACCTACGAGTTTTTAACCAAGAAATGGTCTCCACCAAAAATCCAAGAATGTGATCTATGGCAAGCAAACATATGTGGGGTGAGGTGTATGAGCCTCTGGTCGATGATCAATGGTCACACAACCCCCATTTTTGTCGAAAATAGCCATGAACGACCATTTTCAATAATACCGAAGGCTAACACCTACAAATTTTTGACCAAGAAATGGTCTCCACCAGAAATCCAAGAATGTGATCTATGGCAAGGAAACATATGTGGGGTGAGGTGTATGAGCCTCTGGTCGATGATCAATGGCCACACAACCCCCATTTTTGTCGAAAATAGCCATGAACGACCATTTTCAATAATACCGAAGGCTAACACCTACGGATTTTTGACCAAGAAATGGTCTCCACCAGAAATCCTAGAATGTGATCTATGGCAAGGAAACATATGTGTAGTGAGGTGTATGAGCCTCTGGTCGAATATCAATGGCCACACAACCCCCATTTTTGTCGAAAATAGCCATGAACGACCATTTTCAATAATATCGAAGGCTAACAACTACGGATTTTTGCCCAAGAAATGGTCTCCACCAGAAATCCAAGAATGTGATCTACGACAAGGAAACATATGTGGGGTGAGGTGTATGAGCCTCTGGTCGATGATCAATGGCCACACAACCCCCATTTTGTCGAAAATAGCCATGAACGACCATTTTCAATAATACCGAAGGCTAACACCTACGGATTTTTGACCAAGAAATGGTCTCCACCAGAAATCCAAGAATGTGATCTATGGCAAGGAAACATATGTGGGGTGAGGTGTATGAGCCTATGGTGGAAGATCAATGGCCACACAACCCCCATTTTGCCGAAAATAGCCATGAACGACCATTTTCAATAATACCGAAGGCTAACACGTACGAGTTTTTAACCAAGAAATGGTCTCCACCAGAAATCCAAGAATGTGATCTATGGCAAGGAAACATATGTGGGGTGCGGTGTATGAGCGTCTGGTCGATGATCAATGGCCACACAACCCCCATTTTTGTCGAAAATAGCCATGAATGACCATTTTCAAAAATACCAAAGGCTAACACCTACGGATTTTTGACCAAGAAATGGACTCCACCAGAAATCCAAGAATGTGATCTATGGCAAGGAAACATATGTGGGGTGAGGTGTACGAGCCTCTGGTCGATGATCAATGGCCACACAACCCCCATTTTGCCGAAAATAGCCATGAATGACCATTTTCAATAATACCGAAGGCTAACACGTACGAGTTTTTAACCAAGAAATGGTTTCCACCAGAAATCCAAGAATGTAATCTATGGTGTGATCTATGGCAAGGAAACATATGTGGGGTGAGGTGTATGAGCCTCTGGTCGACGATCAATGGCCACACAACCCTAATTTTTGTCGAAAATAGCCATGAACGACCATTTTCAATGACACTGAAGGCTAACACCTACGGATTTTTGAACAAGAAATGGTCTCCACCATAAATACAAGAATGTGATCTATGGCAAGGAAACATATGTGGGGTGAGGTGTATGAGCGTCTGGTCGATGATCAATGGCCACACAACCCCCATTTTTGTCGAAAATAGCCATGAATGACCATTTTCAAAAATACCAAAGGCTAACACGTACGAGTTTTTAACCAAGAAATGGAATCCACCAGAAATCCAAGAATGTAATCTATGGCAAGGAAACATATGTGGGGTGAGGTGTATGAGCCTCTGGTCGATGATAAATGGCCACAAAACCCCCATTTTGCCGAAAATAGCCATGAATGACCATTTTCAATAATACCGAAGGCTAACACCTACGAGTTTTTAACCAAGAAATGGTCTCCACCAGAAATCCAAGAATGTGATCTATGGCAAGGAAACATATGTGGGGTGAGGTGTATGAGCCTCTGGTCGATGATCAATGGCCACACAACCCCTATTTTTTATGAAAATAGCCATGAGCAACCTTGAAAATAGCCATGAGCGACCATTTTCAATAATACTAGAGGCTAACACGTACGGATTTTTGACCAAGAAATGGTCTCAACCAGAAATCCAAGAATGTGATCTATGGCAAGGAAACATATGTGGGGTGAGGTGTATGAGCCTCTGGTCGATGATCAATGGCCACACAACCCCCATTTTTGTCGAAAATAGCCATGGACGACCATTTTCAATAATACCGAAGGCTAACACCTACAGATTTTTGACCAAGAAATGGTCTCCACCAGAAATCCAAGAATGTGATCTATGGCAAGGAAACATAAGTGGGGTGAGGTGTATGAGCCTCTGGTCGATGATCAATTGTCACACAACCCCCATTTTTGTCGAAAATAGCCATGAACGACCATTTTCAATAATATCGAAGGCTAACACCTACGGATTTTTGACCAAGAAATGGTCTCCACCAGAAATCCAAGAATGTGATCTACGACAAGGAAACATATGTGGGGTGAGGTGTATGAGCCTCTGGTCGCGATCAATGGCCACACAACCCCCATTTTTGTCGAAAATAGCCATGAATGACCATTTTCAATAATATCGAAGGCTAACACCTACGGATTTTTGACCAAGAAATGGTCTCCACCAGAAATCCAAGAATGTGATCTATGGCAAGGAAACATATGTGGGGTGAGGTGTATGAGCCTCTGGTCGACGATCAATGGCCACACAACCCCCATTTTGCCGAAAATAGCCATGAATGACCATTTTCAATAATACCGAAGGCTAACACGTACGAGTTTTTAACCAAGAAATGGTCTCCACCAGAAATCCAAGAATGTAATCTATGACAAGGAAACATATGTGGGGTGAGGTTTATGAGCCTCTAGTCGATGATAAATGGCCACACAACCCCCATTTTTTATGAAAATAGCCATGAGCGACCTTGAAAATAGCCATGAGCGACCATTTCAATAATACTAGAGGCTAACACCTACGGATTTTAGACCAAGAAATGGTCTCCACCAGAAATCCAAGAATGTGATCTATGGCAAGGAAACATATGTGGGGTGAGGTGTATGAGCCTCTAGTCGATGATCAAATGCCACACAACCCCCATTTTTGTCGAAAATAGCCATGAATGACCATTTTCAATAATACCGAAGGCTAACACCTACGGATTTTTGACCAAGAAATGGTCTCCACCAGAAATCTAAGAATGTGATCTATGGCAAGGAAACATATGTGGGGTGAGGTGTACGAGCCTCTGGTCGATGATCAATGGCCACACAACCCCCATTTTGCCGAAAATAGCCATGAATGACCATTTTCAATAATACCGAAGGCTAACACGTACGAGTTTTTAACCAAGAAATGGTTTCCACCAGAAATCCAAGAATGTAATCTATGGCAAGGAAACATATGTGGGGTGAGGTTTATGAGCCTCTAGTCGATGATAAATGGCCACACAACCCCCATTTTTTATGAAAATAGCCATGAGCGACCTTGAAAATAGCCATGAGCGACCATTTTCAATAATACTAGAGGCTAACACCTACGGATTTTAGACCAAGAAATGGTCTCCACCAGAAATCCAAGAATGTGATCTATGGCAAGGAAACATATGTGGGGTGAGGTGTATGAGCATCTGGTCGATGATCAATGGCCACACAACCCCCATTTTTGTCGAAAATAGCCATGAGCGACCATTTTCAATAATACCTAAGGCTAACACCTACGGATTTTAGACCAAGAAATGGTCTCCACCAGAAATCCAAGAATGTGATCTATGGCAAGGAAACATATGTGGGGTGAGGTGTATGAGCGTCTGGTCGATGATCAATGGCCACACAACCCCCATTTTTGTCGAAAATAGCCATGAACGACCATTTTCAATAATACCGAAGGCTAACACCTACGGATTTTTGCCCAAGAAATGGTCTCCACCAGAAATCCAAGAATGTGATCTATGGCAAGGAAACATATGTGGGGTGAGGTGTATGAGCGTCTGGTCGATGATCAATGGCCACACAACCCCCATTTTTGTCGAAAATAGCCATGAACGACCATTTTCAATAATACCGAAGGCTAACACCTACGGATTTTTGACCAAGAAATGGTCTCCACCAGAAATCCAAGAATGTGATCTACGACAAAGAAACATATGTGGGGTGAGGTGTATGAGCCTCTGGTCGACGATCAATGGCCACACAACCCCCATTTTGCCGAAAATAGCCATGACTGACCATTTTCAATAATACCGAAGGCTAACACGTACGAGTTTTTAACCAAGAAAAGGTTTCCACCAGAAATCCAAGAATGTAATCTATGGCAAGGAAACATATGTGGGGTGAGGTGTATGAGCCTCTAGTCGATGATAAATGGCCACACAACCCCCATTTTTGTCGAAAATAGCCATGAACGACCATTTTCAATAATACCGAAGGCTAACACCTACGGATTTTTGACCAAGAAATGGTCTCCACCAGAAATCCAAGAATGTGATCTATGGCAAGGAAACATATGTGGGGTGAGGTGTACGAGCCTTTAGTCGATGATCAATGGCCACACAACCCCCATTTTGCCGAAAATAGCCATGAGCGACCATTTTCAATAATATTAGAGGCTAACACCTTCGGATTTTAGACCAAGAAATGGTCTCCACCAGAAATCCAAGAATGTGATCTATGGCAAGGAAACATATGTGGGGTGAGGTGTACGAGCCTCTGGTCGATGATCAATGGCCACACAACCCCCATTTTTGTCGAAAATAGCCATGAACGACCATTTTCAATAATACCGAAGGCTAACACGTACGAGTTTTTAACCAAGAAATGGTTTCCACCAGAAATCCAAGAATGTAATCTATGGCAAGGAAAGATATGTGGGGTGAGGTTTATGAGCCTCTAGTCGATGATAAATGGCCACACAACCCCCATTTTTTATGAAAATAGCCATGAGCGACCTTGAAAATAGCCATGAGCGACCATTTTCAATAATATTAGAGGCTAACACCTACGGATTTTAGACCTAGAAATGGTCTCCACCAGAAATCCAAGAATGTGATCTATGGCAAGGAAACATATGTGGGGTGAGGTGTACGAGCCTCTGGTCGATGATCAATGGCCACACAACCCCCATTTTTGTCGAAAATAGCCATGAACGACCATTTTCAATAATACCGAAGGCTAACACGTACGAGTTTTTAACCAAGAAATGGTCTCCACCAGAAATCCAAGAATGTGATCTATGGCAAGGAAACATATGTGAGGTGAGGTGTATGAGCGTCTGGTCGATGATCAATGGCCACACAACCCCCATTTTTGTCGAAAATAGCCATGAATGACCATTTTCAAAAATACCAAAGGCTAACACGTACGGATTTTTGACCAAGAAATGGTCTCCACCAGAAATCCAAGAATGTGATCTATGGCAAGGAAACATATGTGGGGTGAGGTGTATGAGCCTCTGGTCGATGATCAATGGCCACACAACCCCCATTTTGCCGAAAATAGCCATGAATGACCATTTTCAATAATACCGAAGGCTAACACGTACGAGTTTTTAACCAAGAAATGGTCTCCACCAGAAATCCAAGAATGTGATCTATGGCAAGGAAATATATGTGGGGTGAGGTTTATGAGCCTCTAGTCGATGATAAATGGCCACACAACCCCCATTTTTATGAAAATAGCCATGAGCGACCATTTTCAATAATACTGGAGGCTAAGACCTACGGATTTTTGACCAAGAAATGGTCTCCACCAGAAATCCAAGAATGTGATCTATGGCAAGGAAACATATGTGGGGTGAGGTGTATGAGCCTCTGGTCGATGATCAATTGCCACACAACCCCCATTTTGTCGAAAATAGCCATGAACGACCATTTTCAATAATACCGAAGGCTAACACCTACGGATTTTTGACCAAGAAATGGTCTCCACCAGAAATCCAAGAATGTGATCTATGGCAAGGAAACATATGTGGGGTGAGGTGTATGAGCCTCTAGTCGATGATCAATGGCCACACAACCCCCATTTTTGTCGAAAATAACCATGAATGACCATTTTCAATAATACCGAAGGCTAACACCTACGAGTTTTTATCCAAGAAACGGTCTCCACCAGAAATCCAAGAATGTGATCTATGGCAAGGAAACATATGTGGGGTGAGGTGTATGAGCCTCTGGTCGATGATCAATGGCACACAACCCCCATTTTTTATGAAAATAGCCATGAGCGACCTTGAAAATAGCCATGAGCGACCATTTTCAATAATACTAGAGGCTAAGACCTGCGGATTTTTGACCAAGAAATGGTCTCCACCAGAAATCCAAGAATGTGATCTATGGCAAGGAAACATATGTGGGGTGAGGTATATGAGCCTCTGGTCGATGATCAATGGCCACACAACCCCCATTTTTTATGAAAATAGCCATGAACGACCATTTTCAAAAATACCAAAGGCTAACACCTACGGATTTTTGACCAAGAAATGGTCTCCACCAGAAATCCAAGAATGTGATCTATGGCAAGGAAACATATGTGGGGTGAGGTGTACGAGCCTCTGGTCGATGATCAATGGCCACAGAACCCCCATTTTGCTGAAAATAGCCATGAACGACCATTTTCAATAATATCGAAGGCTAACACGTACGAGTTTTTAACCAAGAAATGGTCTCCACCAGAAATCCAAGAATGTGATCTATGGCAAGGAAACATATGTGGGGTGAGGTGTACGAGCCTTTAGTCGATGATCAATGGCCACACAACCCCCATTTTGCCGAAAATAGCCATGAGCGACCATTTTCAATAATATTAGAGGCTAACACCTACGGATTTTAGACCAAGAAATGGTCTCCACCAGAAATCCAAGAATGTGATCTATGGCAAGGAAACATATGTGGGGTGAGGTGTACGAGCCTCTGGTCGATGATCAATGGCCACACAACCCCCATTTTTGTCGAAAATAGCCATGAACGACCATTTTCAATAATACCGAAGGCTAACACGTACGAGTTTTTAACCAAGAAATGGTCTCCACCAGAAATCCAAGAATGTGATCTATGGCAAGGAAACATATGTGGGGTGAGGTGTATGAGTGTCTGGTCGATGATCAATGGCCACACAACCCCCATTTTTGTCGAAAATAGCCATGAACGACCTTGAAAATAGCCATGAGCGACCATTTTCAATAATACTAGAGGCTAACACCTACGGATTTTAGACCAAGAAATGGTCTCCACCAGAAATCCAAGAATGTGATCTATGACAAGGAAACATATGTGGGGTGAGGTGTATGAGCGTCTGGTCGATGATCTATGGCCACACAACCCCCATTTTTGTCAAAAATAGCCATGAACGACCATTTTCAATAATACCGAAGGCTAACACCTACGGATTTTTGCCCAAGAAATGGTCTCCACCAGAAATCCAAGAATGTGATCTATGGCAGGGAAACATATGTGGGGTGAGGTGTATGAGCCTCTGGTCGACGATCAATGGCCACACAACCCCCATTTTGCCGAAAATAGCCATGAACGACCATTTTCAATAATACCGAAGGCTAACACGTACGAGTTTTTGACCAAGAAATGGTCTCCACCAAAAATCCAAGAATGTGATCTATGGCAAGGAAACATATGTGGGGTGAGGTGTATGAGCCTCTGGTCGACGATCAATGGCCACACAACCCCCATTTTGCCGAAAATAGCCATGAATGACCATTTTCAATAATACTAGAGGCTAAGACCTACGGATTTTAGACCAAGAAATGGTCTCAACCAGAAATCCAAGAATGTGATCTATGGCAAGGAAACATATGTGGGGTGAGGTGTATGAGCGTCTGGTCGATGATCAATGGCCACACAACCCCCATTTTTGTCGAAAATAGCCATGAACGACCATTTTCAAAAATACCGAAGGCTAACACCTACGGATTTTTGACCAAGAAATGGTTTCCACCAGAAATCCAAGAATGTGATCTATGGCAAGGAAACATATGTGGGGTGAGGTTTATGAGCCTCTGGTCGATGATCAATGGCCACACAACCCCCATTTTTGTCGAAAATAGCCATGAATGACCATTTTCAATAATATCGAAGGCTAACACGTACGAGTTTTTAACCAAGAAATGGTTTCCACCAGAAATCCAAGAATGTAATCTATGGCAAGGAAACATATGTGGGGTGAGGTTTATGAGCCTCTAGTCGATGATAAATGGCCACACAACCCCCATTTTTTATGAAAATAGCCACGAGCGACCTTGAAAATAGCCATGAGCGACCATTTCTTGGTCTAAAATCCGTAGGTGTTAGCCTCTAATATTTTTGAAAATGGTCGCTCATGGCTATTTTCGGCAAGGAAACATATGTGGGGTGAGGTGTACGAGCCTCTGGTCGATGATCAATGGCCACACAACCCCCATTTTTTGTCGAAAATAGCCATGAACGACCATTTTCAATAATACCGAAGGCTAACACGTACGAGTTTTTAACCAAGAAATGGTCTCCACCAGAAATCCAAGAATGTGATCTATGGCAAGGAAACATATGTGGGGTGAGGTGTATGAGCGTCTGGTCGATGATCAATGGCCACACAACCCCCATTTTTGTCGAAAATAGCCATGAATGACCATTTTCAAAAATACAAAAGGCTAACACGTACGGATTTTTGACCAAGAAATGGTCTGTTGGGCCTATGCTTCGTCGCCGAAGGTCTTCTAGGAAGAAGCGGTTTTCGGCTGAAGCTGTTTGTATAAGATGACCGAAGGTTCTTCTTCATGAAGCTTCGGTATTGGAAACCGACTTAAAGATGGAATGACCTTCTAGTCCATAAAGATCTGAGTCAATGTTGTAAAGTTCTATGAGGGGCTTAATTGTAATTCCTCACAGGCTGTGTCCTGTGCCTATAAATAGTGAACAGTATTCCCTTACTGTTCACAAGATTCCTGTGATCACTAACGCATTACTCGGATTGCTTGTCAAGGCAAAGGTATAGATGTATTTAATCTTTGTATTCAAACATCTTAAATTCATATAATAGGACATATGAATGACATCGTTTGTTTTCAAGATATTTATATGCAATGCTTCATGTTCCAACCTCACTTTATATTACCTTTATAAATTTAATTACGAAGGTGAAACCTTTGTAATATCATATTCGTGACCTTCGTCCGAAGTTCATTAGATCCTTCTGGAGATAATGTTTCGGTGGACGAAGGGCATTGTTATTTAACATTTTATGTTGCCTTGTTCTTAATTCATAGCATTTGAGAGCAAGTCTCCAACATTGGTGCCCACCTCCGGTGAACTCACTTCCACTTTTTGAGCTGATGGCTTCGTTCAATGATCGAGCTGGAGCTGCTTCGGACCCAAAGCTAGTGCTCCCGATTACAGGTGGTTCGTCCTCAGAGCCAGCCAATAAGAAGCAGAAAAAAGAGGCACAGAGAAGGGTACAGCATGTTGGGGTGCAGGGACCCTTCATCAAGTCAAAATGGTCTCACATTCCCATTACCTTCTCCCAAGAGGATCTTCAGCTCAAGGATTACTCACACAACAATGCCATGGTTATCTCTTGTGTTATCAAAGGATTTCTGGTCCACAATGTCTTGGTTGACACAGGTAGTGCAGCTGATATCATATTTGCTAAGGCCTTCAGACAAATGCAAGAGCCAGAAGATAAGATTCATGATGCTACACATCCTCTCTGTGGCTTCGGAGGAAGACAAATTGTAGCACTGGGCAAGATCACCATGCCAGTGACCTTCGGGTTCATCAACAACACCAGAACTGAGCAAATTGTGTTTGACATTGTTGACATGGAATATCCTTACAATGCAATCATTGGTCGTGGCACCCTCAATGCTTTCGAAGCAATTCTTCATCCTGCTTATCTCTGCATGAAGATACCTTCGGATCAAGGACCCATCGCTATCCATGGAAGTCAGGAAGCCGCCAGAAGGGCCGAAGGAAACTGGACTGACTCAAAAGCAATTCATAACATAGATGGAGCTGAAGCTTGTGAACAATACAAATTCAGAAGGGAGAAAGCAGCTTCAGCAGATCAGCCGAAGCCCATGCTCTTATGTGAGGACATAGCAGAGCAGAAGGTGCTGTTGGGCTCTCAGTTATCCGAAGAACAAGAGAAAACCTTGATAAGGTTTTTGTTCAACAACAAAGATGTTTTTGCATGGTCAGCCAATGATCTTTGCGGAGTTAATAGGGATGTTATTGAGCACTCGCTCAATGTTGATCCATCTTTCAGACCCAGAAAGCAGAGGCTTCGGAAAATGTCAGATGATAAAGCCGAAGGTGCTCGTAATGAAGTCAAGAGACTCCTCAGTGCAGGAGTTATCAGAGAAGTAAAGTATCCAGAATGGCTAGCTAACACTGTTATGGTAAAAAAGGCAAATGGCAAGTGGCGAATGTGTATCGATTTTACAGATCTTAACAAGGCTTGTCCGAAGGATGAATTCCCATTGCCAAGGATAGACTCTTTAGTTGATGCAGCAGCTTCTTCAGAACTCATGAGTCTGTTAGACTGTTATTCAGGCTACCATCAAATCTGGATGAAAAAGGAAGATGAGCCGAAGACTAGCTTCATAACTCCAAGTGGCACGTATTGCTATCTTCGGATGCCTGAGGGGCTCAAAAACGCTGGAGGAAGTTTCAGCAGAATGACTGCGAGAGTTCTCCAGTCTCAGATAGGCAGAAATGTGCTAACTTATGTTGATGACATCATTGTAAAAAGCACGAAACAGGAGAATCATATTGCTGATTTGCAGGAGACCTTCGCTAAATTCAGACAAGCTGGCTTAAAATTGAATCCTGAAAAATGTGTTTTTGGAGTAAAGAAGGGGAAATTTCTTGGATGTTTGGTTTCAACAAAGGGAATCGAAGCTAATCCAAGTAAAATTGAAGCTATACTTCGGATGGAGCCACCAACTACAAAAAAGGGGGCTCAAAGATTGACAGGAAGGTTGGCATCTCTCAATAGGTTCATATCCAGATCAGCGGAGAGAAACTTACCATTCTTCGAAGTGCTGAAATCAGCCGAAGTCTTTCAATGGGGACCAAGCCAACAAAGAGCCTTCGAGGAATTGAAACAATATCTGATAGAGTTAACAACATTAACTCCACCAACGCCAGGGGCTCCTTTGTTATTATATGTGGCAGCTTCGCACTCAGCGGTGAGTGCAGCACTTGTCCAGGAGAAGCTTGATGGCCAAGTTAAAAAGCAGGTCCCAGTGTATTTTGTATCTGAAGTTCTTAGTATATCAAAGAAAAACTATACAGAATTGGAGAAGGTGTTGTATGCTGTTTTGATGGCATCCAGGAAGCTTCGGCATTACTTTCAAGCATATAATATTGTTGTTCCTTCTTCACAGCCGTTGAAGGATATTATGAGAAATAGAGAAGCTACTGGAAGGATTGGAAAATGGGCTGCAGAGCTCAACGAATTCTGTATTGAATATGTTCATAGATCTTCGATTCAGTCTCAGGCGTTAGCGGATTTCATTGCTGACTGGACGCCAGGGGCTCAGGAGGAAGAAACAAATAAAGATGCTGAAGCATGGATAGTGTTTTGCGATGGGTCTTGGGGAACCTTCGGAGCAGGAGCAGCTGCTGTGTTGGTTTCACCCTCCAAAGTTAAAACTTGCTATGCGGCAAAGCTTGATTTTAGTTGCACAAATAACATCGCTGAGTACGAAGCCTTGCTTCTGGGGCTTCGGAAGCTAAAAGCAATGGGAATCAGAAGGGCCATACTTAAAACTGATTCTCAAGTTGTTTCGGGTCATATTGACAAGAGTTGTAAGGCTAAAGATCCGAAGCTTGAAAAATATCTGGACATGGTCCGAAGTGTTGAAGCTTCCTTCGAAGGATTTTCTGTTAAAAATATCCCTCGAGGACAAAATGAGCATGCCGATTTGCTAGCTAAATCAGCGGCACAAGGGCTGCCTTTACCTTCGGATGTGTTCTTCGAAACAATAAAAGCACCTTCGGTGGAACTTCTTGAAAGAGCAGTCCTCAATATATCTCCTGTTTATAGTGAAGATTGGAGAACTGAGATCATCTCTTACCTACAGGGTAAATTTCTTTTAGATGACAAAGCTTATAATTGGAGGATAGAGGCAAGAGCTCGTCCATATGTCATGATAGAAGGGGAGTTGTACAAACATGGAGTTTGTTCTCCGCTACTCAAGTGTTTATCTAGAGCCGAAGGCATAGAGTTGATGAAAGAAATACATGCAGGCCTATGTGGATCTCACATTGGATCTAGGCCGTTACTTGGAAAGGTTTTTCGTCAGGGGTTTTATTGGCCGAAGGCAGCCTCGGACGCAGCGGAATTAGTTCAAAAGTGTGAAGGTTGTCAGAAATGTGCAAGAGATCAAAAACAACCTTCGTCCTTAACACAACTCATACAACCCATATGGCCATTACAAAGGTGGGGCCTTGACTTGTTAGGTCCGTTACCACCGGCCCAAGGGAACCTAAGATATGTTGTAGTTGCGGTGGAATATTTTTCTAAATGGATTGAGGCAAAGCCTTTAGCCACAATAACTTCGGCCACCGTTCAAAAGTTTTTCTGGCAGAATATTGTTTGTCGTTTCGGGGTACCAAAGGCTATTACTGTGGATAATGGAACACAGTTTGACTCCGAAGCTTTCAGGGATTTTTGTGATCAAATTGGTACGAAGATCCATTTTGCATCAGTCAGGCATCCGGAATCAAACGGACTTGTTGAAAGAGCCAATGGCATTATTATGACAGGAATAATGAAGTTAATCTTCAATCAACCTAAGGGAAAGTGGCCAGATCAGTTAACCAAAGTGGTGTGGAGCCACAATACAACTACATCAAGGTCTACAGGCTTTACTCCATTCAAGTTATTATTTGGTGACGAAGCAATAACTCCGGAGGAAGCTAAAACCGGATCAATAAGAGTAGTAGCTTCGGCAGAATCAGGTTCCGAAGCTGCTTGTTCTGTGGAAAAAGATGCTTTAGAAGGGATCAGGCTGCAAGCTGTGGAGAACATCAATAAATATCAAGCCGAAACAATCAAGTGGTGAGATAGAAAGGTTCGCCTAAAGAACATTGAGCCAGGACACTTGGTGCTTCGGAGAGTGGCCAACCCAGAAATAGTGGGCAAGTTGCAGTTGAAATGGGATGGACCTTTCTTAGTAGCATCTTCGTCAAGACCTGGTTCATACAGATTGAAGGATATGGACGGCAACGACATTCCTAGATCTTGGAATGCGGATGAGCTTCGGCGATATTATGTATAACTCGATGTAATTTTTCATATTTTTTATTTTATTTTCTTTTATGGCACCCTTTTCGTTTCTGAAGGGGGAGAAAGGTTTTTAATGGGGCCGTCACATGTAATTTCCTTTTTTTTAGTTCTATAAGAGAAAAATCCCCCAAAATTGTAAATGTAAAAGCTGAGAACGCACCATCGAGTGCCAAAAAGTAAAGGCGAAGAAGCTCCAAAGTCGTTCCTAAGGGAATGCAGAGCTTACAGCGAAAAGTTAACGCTGATTCCGCCGAAAGTAAAGGCGAAGAAGCTCCAAAGTCGTTCCTAAGGGAATGTAGAGCTTACAGCGAAAAGTCAACGCTGATTCCGCCAAAAGTAAAGGCGAAGAAGCTCCAAAGTCGTTCCTAAGGGAATGCAGAGCTTACAGCGAAAAGTCAACGCTGATTCCGCCAAAAGTAAAGGCAAAGAAGCTCCAAAGTCGTTCCCAAGGGAATGCAGAGCTGAGGTGTGATTGTTTTTAAAGAAATAGTGGCTATGAGTATGGCTTCGGATACGCGTTTGAACATTCATTTGCACATCACATTACATCATAGCATTTGCATTCATAAGCATTCATCCAGGCATATGTAGGATAATCATTATCATAGCATAAGGGAGAGCTTCGTCTACAAAAAGGGAGAGCTTCGGAAAGAAGGGGAATGCTTTGCTGTGTATGAAAAGAAGGGAAGGTGTTTTTTCGCCCTCGGCTCAAAAAAACGAAATTTCATCCACAACAAAGCACTTCTCATACATCAATGGAAGGGTAAGAACATATTACAAGGTATGAACAGAATACATTAAAGACAAGTTTTAGTTACATTTACAAAGTTATCTCAAAAGTTTCTCAAGTACTGTCTACAGTGCACTATTTAATCTTCAAGGAGCTTCAGCTTCGGCGTCATTTTTCAGTCATCAGTTTCGGCTTCGTCATCCTACATGAATAAGGTTGTTGTAAGTCAAAGTCAAGCTTCAAGGAAGAGGTAAGCGCAAGGTATGATTTCTTACTGGTTCGAGATGACTCCGAGCTTCGTCCCCAGCCTTTTCTCGCCCACCTTTTGTCCATATCATTTTTACAAACCTATTCGAGATACTTCGGGCGAGATCAGGAATGTCATCTAAGATTGATGGTGATAAAGTGAAATTCGGTCTATTGACAATTTTTCCGTGATCGCAGCCAGCTTTTAGAAAGGCTGCGACAGTGCCTCGAGAAGCCACCCAGGCACAGAAATCACCATGCCCAGCTATGACTTCGTCGAGCTCGTCAATCTCACCCTCAATATGGTCAAAGGTCTTCGGTAGATCTTCAGCTGAGGGGGTGAATTTTTCACTACTGGCTCCAATTGAGTAGAAAATTTTTCTTAATCGTTGAATGCATTTGTTGCTAAATTCCAAACATTTTTCTTGAAGGCTTATCAATAGTTTTCTCAAATCCGAATTTTGTTGAGCTTCGACTTCAATTTTTGCATTAAGATCTTGCTTTTCTCGTTCGAACTGCTCAGATTGACGGAGAAGCTTTGTGTTCAATTCTGTTATTTTTGCTTCGGCTTCCGCCAATAAGCCTTCGGTTGCATGGAGCTCAAAGTTCTTTTTCTCCATAGCATCTGATTGCTCCTTTATTCTGTTTTCCAAACTCTCAATTATAGCTTCGTGCTTTTTGTCTTCAAAATCTTGCTGCATTTTCAAGGCTTTGCTCAACAGCATACTCTGCACAAAAATAACCTTCGTCAGGCATGTCTCCGTTATTAGAAACAGTAGAAGTCAAGGGAAAAGTAGTTCACCTTGAAATTGGAATAAAATAAACTACCAACGATATGTTGTCGTCGGTAACGGCTGATGTCTGCTTCCAGCTTCGGAAAGCGATACTCTTTGACAGAGTACCGATAATTTTGGCTCCAGTCTGATCTCGAATACAATCTAATTTTTCATCATCAATGCCTCCGAAGAGGAGTGCTCCAGGTTTGTATCCGCAGGATTTGGCATACTCTTTGAGCTCTTCTATTTCAGTTTTTGATAGTTTTTTCTCCAACTAAATTCTGGAACATGAAAGCTTCGTTTTCTTAAACTTCATCAGCAATTTCCTTTCCTTTCCCCGACGCTGCGGTCACGGCCCTCTTCGGCGGCAGTGGTAGCTTCTTCTGCAGCCATATTTAGCAGTATTTTGTCAATATGCTCGATTGTGCTCTCTAGGTTCAAATCTTCAGCTGAGGCAGCTTCGGCATCTGCGACCTCCGAAGGTGTAATTTCAATATTTGTCCCTTCCGCAGCCCGCTGGTGTTTTTTTGAGCTGAAGCTCTTGGCGGTGTCTTGTCAATTACTTCTGTCACACCGATCATCCTCTGTCTTTTTACTTTAGTCGTTTTCTTCATTCTTTCAGGCTCCTTTTCCTTCTGAAAAAATTTTGTCAGTTGAGGCCCTAGTGGACTTAGCTTCGCAGGCATGGATTCAGTCATTACCTTCAGAATTGCCTCCACATCAGTGGCAGAGGGTGATGCGGGGGATTTTTCTTCGTCGGATATTTTTTGTTCGGAGAAGATGCTTTCTTCTTCTTCGGAATCTTCTTCTTTGGTGTCTCTTCATCTTTATTTGAAGCTTCGGTTATCCTCTTCCTTTTCTGGCCTCCGGCATTTTTGTTTAAATTTTCATAGTCAGGATATTCAAACCCCAGGGCGTCCAACACTCGGTTTAGTCTTCGCTTCGGACGGGTGCCGAAGGCCGCAGTCATCAATTGATCTTCTTTTTAGAATAATTGCCAAGTATTTCATTGCACATTACTTCAATTGTATCTAACCACTCTTGGCAGGGTGTTTTGAAGTACTTTTTAAACTTGAAATAGTAAGGTAAACGTACAAGTTCACCTTCTTTCTTCTTCCCCTTTAGTTTCGGCATTTCCCATTCTTTCAAACTCGGAAAAACTTTTAAAAGCCAAAAATTCCTGAACCAGGGTCCCTTGTACCGATATGCTCTGAAATAGTTCTGAATTCATCTATTGCTTCTTGTGTTGGACCTTCTGGGTGTCATGTTGCAGCGAGGCCGGGTTTCTCCGAAGATTAGTTCCAGTGGACTTTGCACAAGCTTCTCCTTGTCGTCATCAACGTTGACATAGAACCACTCTGATTTCCAGCCTGCTGCCCATTTGCTTCGGTAGCTGATTACCGGAAATTTTGTGGTTTTCCGATAGGCGAAGTTATAGCAACCAAAATTGTCGTGCAACCCATCCTTTCTAGCCTTTGTCTGATAATGTAGCTCGTGAACCCGGCAAAAGCTGTCCGCAAATGGTTCCACCGCTTGGCTTCGGAGTGCCCAGATATAAACGCTAAGCCTAACGATGGCGTTAGGGGTCAGCTGGTGAAAATAGATACCGAACCTCTTCAGTACCTCCGCAATAATCCCATGAAGAGGGAATCTTAATCCAGCCTTTAGAAAGCTTTTGAAAATAACAATCTCATCCTTCTCAGGCTTTGGGGTAGTCTCTTCTCCTCCAAAGCGTAATAGCTTCTTCTGATTTTCATTAAAAAAAGCCCGACTTCACCATCTAGAGAGATCAGCCTTCGAAATAGTAGATTTCCCGAAGTCCAAGTGGCTGGGCTTGCTTGGCATGGCCAATGCGGTAATCATCTTCGGGATCAGTTTCCCCATTATCTTCTTCTTCTGCTTCAGCAATTGCTTGTTCTGTTTGTCCTGCATCATCACTAGGGATATTCTCCGAAGTTACCAGTCCGGACCTCTGCATTGCTTCGGAGATGGGAACAGTCTCCGAACCTTCAGCTTTGTCCCCCTCATGCTCAACCCTGGCGGTAGAGCGTACTCTGGCCATTTGATTATAAATTTGTAGAAATTTAACACTTTTTTCTTCCGAAGTATTTTCTTCTGACGAAGCAGGCTTCAGGCTGGAGCTTCGTTCGATTCCGAAAGTCGAGCTTCGGCGATGGTTAAAAATTTTGGCAGCGAAACAGTGCAAATAGCAATGAATGCTGTGGTAACTTCACACCTACTCGTTTGTTTATATAGTACTGCAGGTTAAGAAGGCGAAGCGCCAGGATTTTTACACTAGGCGGACGCCCGCTTGCACTCGCTGCGCGGTGGACCGCAGGAATGCACAGTAACTCTGCAAGGTAGGACCACTACGCGCCGGGAAACTGAATCGTTTCTCGACAACGAGCTCAGGGAAGGTGTTTTTTTTGGACCTTCGGCTCCTCGAAGCTTAAGAGACTTTTTTCACGGATCAAGCTCGTTACAAAAAACGATCTAGCACCGCGAAAGGGCTACTGTTGGGCCTATGCTTCGTCGCCGAAGGTCTTCTAGGAAGAAGCGGTTTTCGGCTGAAGCTGTTGTATAAGATGACCGAAGGTTCTTCTTCATGAAGCTTCGGTATTGGAAACCGACTTAAAGATGGAATGACCTTCTAGTCCATAAAGATCTGAGTCAATGTTGTAAAGTTCTATGAGGGGCATAATTGTAATTCCTCACAGGCTGTGTCCTGTGCCTATAAATAGTGAACAGTATTCCCTTACTGTTCACAAGATTCCTGTGATCACTAACGCATTACTCGGATTGCTTGTCAAGGCAAACGTATAGATGTATTTAATCTTTGTATTCAAACATCTTAAATTCATATAATAGGACATATGAATGACATCGTTTGTTTTCAAGATATTTATATGCAATGCTTCATGTTCCAACCTCACTTTATATTACCTTTATAAATTTAATTACGAAGGTGAAACCTTTGTAATATCATATTCGTGACCTTCGTCCGAAGTTCATTAGATCCTTCTGGAGATAATGTTTCGGTGGACGAAGGGCATTGTTATTTAACATTTTATGTTGCCTTGTTCTTAATTCATAGCATTTGAGAGCAAGTCTCCAACATGGTCTCCATCAGAAATCCAAGAATGTGATCTATGGCAAGGAAACATATGTGGGGTGAGGTGTATGAGCCTCTGGTCGATGATCAATGGCCACACAACCCCCATTTTCCGAAAATAGCCATGAATGACCATTTTCAATAATACCGAAGGCTAACACGTACGAGTTTTTAACCAAGAAATGGTCTCCACCAGAAATCCAAGAATGTGATCTATGGCAAGGAAACATATGTGGGGTGAGGTTTATGAGCCTCTAGTCGATGATAAATGGCCACACAACCCCCATTTTTTATGAAAATAGCCATGAGCGACCATTTTCAATAATACTGGAGGCTAAGACTACGGATTTTTGACCAAGAAACGGTCTCCACCAGAAATCCAAGAATGTGATCTATGGCAAGGAAACATATGTGGGGTGAGGTGTATGAGCCTCTGGTCGATGATCAATTGCCACACAACCCCATTTTGTCGAAAATAGCCATGAACGACCATTTTCAATAATACCGAAGGCTAACACCTACGGATTTTTGACCAAGAAATGGTCTCCACCAGAAATCCAAGAATGTGATCTATGGCAAGGAAACATATGTGGGGTGAGGTGTATGAGCCTCTAGTCGATGATCAATGGCCACACAACCCCCATTTTTGTCGAAAATAGCCATGAATGACCATTTTCAATAATACCGAAGGCTAACACCTACGAGTTGTTTATCCAAGAAACGGTCTCCACCAGAAATCCAAGAATGTGATCTATGGCAAGGAAACATATGTGGGGTGAGGTGTATGAGCCTCTGGTCGATGATCAATGGCCACACAACCCCCATTATTTATGAAACTAGCCATGAGCGACCTTGAAAATAGCCATGAGCGACCATTTTCAATAATACTAGAGGCTAAGACCTGCGGATTTTTGACCAAGAAATGGTCTCCACCAGAAATCCAAGAATGTGATCTATGGCAAGGAAACATATGTGGGGTGAGGTGTATGAGCCTCTGGTCGATGATCAATGGCCACACAACCCCCATTTTTTTATGAAAATAGCCATGAACGACCATTTTCAAAATACCAAAGGCTAACACCTACGGATTTTTGACCAAGAAATGGTCTCCACCAGAAATCCAAGAATGTGATTCTATGGCAAGGAAACATATGTGGGGTGAGGTGTACGAGCCTCTAGTCGATGATCAATGGCCACAGAACCCCCATTTTGCCGAAATAGCCATGAACGACCATTTTCAATAATACCGAAGGCTAACATGTACGAGTTTTTAATCAAGAAATGGTCTCCACCAGAAATCAAAGAATGTGATCTATGGCAAGGAAACATATGTGGGTGAGGTGTACGAGCCTTTAGTCGATGATCAATGGTCACACAACCCCCATTTTGCCGAAAATAGCCATGAGCGACCATTTTCAATAATATTAGAGGCTAACACCTACGGATTTTAGACCAAGAAATGGTCTCCACCAGAAATCCAAGAATGTGATCTATGGCAAGGAACATATGTGGGGTGAGGTGTACGAGCCTCTAGTCGATGATCAATGGCCACACAACCCCCATTTTTGTCGAAACTAGCCATGAACGACCATTTTCAATAATACCGAAGGCTAACACGTACGAGTTTTTAACCAAGAAATGGTCTCCACCAGAATCCAAGAATGTGATCTATGGCAAGGAAACATATGTGGGGTGAGGTGTTATGAGCGTCTGGTCGATGATCAATGCCACACAACCCCCATTTTTGTCGAAATAGCCATGAACGACCTTGAAAATAGCCATGAGCGACCATTTTCAATACTACTAGAGGCTAACCACCTATGGATTTTTAGACCAAGAAATGGTCTCCACCAGAAATCCAAGAATGTGATCTATGACAAGGAAACATATGTGGGGTTAGGTATATGTGCGTCTGGTCGATGATCAATGGCCACACAACCCCCATTTTTGTCAAAAATAGCCATGAACGGACCATTTTCAATAATACGAAGGCTAACACCTACGGATTTTTGCCCAAGAAATGGTCTCCACCAGAATCCAAGAATGTGATCTATGGCAAGGAAACATATGTGGGGTGAGGTGTATGAGCCTCTGGTCGACGATCAATGGCCACACAACCCCCATTTTGCCGAAAATAGCCATGGACGACCATTTTCACTAATACCGAAGGCTAACACGTACGAGTTTTTGACCAAGAAATGGTCTCCACCAAAAATCCAAGAATGTGATCTATGGCAAGGAAACATATGTGGGGTGAGGTATATGAGCCTTCTGGTCGACGATCAATGGCCACACAACCCCCATTTTGCCGAAAATAGCCATGAATGACCATTTTCAATAATACTAGAGGCTAAGACCTACGGATTTTAGACCAAGAAATGGTCTCCACCAGAAATCCAAGAATGTGATCTATGGCAAGGAAACATATGTGGGGTGAGGTGTATGAGCGTCTAGTCGATGATCAATGGCCACATAACCCCCATTTTTGTCGAAAATAGCCATGAACGACCATTTTCAAAAATACCGAAGGCTAACACCTACGGATTTTTGACCAAGAAATGGTTTCCACCAGAAATCCAAGAATGTGATCTATAGCAAGGAAACATATGTGGGGTGAGGTTTATGAGCCTCTGGTCGATGATCAGTGGCCACACAACCCCCATTTTTTGTCGAAAATAGCCATGAATGACCATTTTCAATAATACCGAAGGCTAACACGTACGAGTTTTTTAACCAAGAAATGGTTTCCACCAGAAATCCAAGAATGTAATCTATGGCAAGGAAACATATGTGGGGTGAGGTTTATGAGCCTCTAGTCGATGATAAATGGCCACACAACCCCCATTTTTTTATGAAAATAGCCACGAGCGACCTTGAAAATAGCCATGAGCGACCATTTTTAATAATACTAGAGGCTAACACCTACGGATTTTAGACCAAGAAATGGTCTCCACCAGAAATCCAAGAATGTGATCTATGGCAAGGAAACATATGTGGGGTGAGGTGTATGAGCGTCTGGTCGATGATCAATGGCCACACAACCCCCCATTTTTGTCGAAAATAGCCATGAACGACCATTTTGAATAATACCGAAGGCTAACACCTATGGATTTTTGACCAAGAAATGGTCTCCACCAGAAATCCAAGAATGTGATCTATGGCAAGGAAACATATGTGGGGTGAGGTGTATGAGCCTCTAGTCGATGATCAATGGCCACACAACCCCCATTTTTGTCGAAAATAGCCATGAATGACCATTTTCAAAAATACCAAAGGCTAACACGTACGGATTTTTGACCAAGAAATGGTGTCCACCAGAAATCCAAGAATGTGATCTATGGCAAGGAAACATATGTGGGTGAGGTGTATGAGCCTCTGGTCGATGATCAATGGCCACACAACCCCCATTTTGCCGAAAATAGCCATGAACGACCATTTTCAATAATACCGAAGGCTAACACCTACGGATTTTTGACCAAGAAATGGTCTCCACCAGAAATCCAAGAATGTGATCTATGGCAAGGAAACATATGTGGGGTGAGGTGTATGAGCCTATGGTCGATGATCAATGGCCACACAACCCCCATTTTTGTCGAAAATAGCCATGAACGACCATTTTCAATAATACGAAGGCTAACACGTACGAGTTTTTGACCAAGAAATGGTCTCCACCAGAAATCCAAGAATGTGATCTATGGCAAGGAAACATATGTGGGGTGAGGTGTATGAGCCTCTGGTCGATGATCAATGGCCACACAACCCCCATTTTGCCGAAAATAGCCATGAATGACCATTTTCAATAATACAGGCTAACACGTACGAGTTTTAACCAAGAAATGGTTCCACCAGAAATCCAAGAATGTAATCTATGGCAAGGAAACATATGTGGGGTGGTTTATGAGCTCTAGTCGATGATAAATGGCCACACAACCCCCATTTTTATGAAAATAGCCATGAGCGACTTGAAAATAGCCATGAGCGACCATTTTCAATAATACTAGAGGCTAACACCTACGGATTTTAGACCAAGAAATGGTCTCCACCAGAAATCCAAGAATGTGATCTATGGCAAGGAAACATATGTGGGGTGAGGTGTATGAGCCTCTAGTCGATGATCAATGGCCACACAACCCCCATTTTTGTCGAAAATAGCCATGAATGACCATTTTCAATAATACCGAAGGCAACAGCGACCATTTTCAATAATACTAGAGGCTAAGACCTACGGATTTTTGACCAAGAAATGGTCTCCACCAGAAATCCAAGAATGTGATCTATGGCAAGGAAATATGTGGGGTGAGGTGTATGAGCCTCTGGTCGATGATCAATGGCCACACAACCCCCATTTTTGCCGAAAATAGCCATGAATGACCATTTTCAATAATACCAAAGGCTAACACCTACGGATTTTTGACCAAGAAATGGTCTCCACCAGAAATCCAAGAATGTGATCTATGGCAAGGAAACATATGTGGGGTGAGGTGTATGAGCCTCTGGTCGATGATCAATGGCCACACAACCCCCATTTGCCGAAAATAGCCATGAACGACCATTTTCAAAATTATAGAGGCTAGACCTACGGATTTTTGACCAAGAAATGGTCTCCACCAGAAATCCAAGAATGTGATCTATGGCAAGGAAACATATGTGGGGTGAGGTGTATGAGCCTCTGGTCGACGATCAATGGCCACACAACCCCCATTTTGCTGAAAATAGCCATGACGACCATTTTCAATAATACGAAGGCTAACCTACGGATTTTTGACCAAGAAATGGTCTCCACCAGAAATCCAAGAATGTGATCTACGACAAGGAAACATATGTGGGGTGAGGTGTATGAGCCTCTGTCGTACGATGATCAATGGCCACACAACCCCCATTTTGCCGAAAATAGCCATGAATGACCATTTTCAATAATACCGAAGGCTAACACGTACGAGTTTTAACCAAGAAATGGTCTCCACCAGAAATCCAAGAATGTGATCTATGGCAAGGAAACATATGTGGGGTGAGGTGTATGAGCCTCTAGTCGATGATCAATGGCCACACAACCCCATTTTGCCGAAAATAGCCATGAACGACCATTTTCAATAATACCGAAGGCTAACACCTACGGATTTTAACCAAGAAATGGTCTCCACCAAAATCCAAGAATGTGATCTATGGCAAGGAAACATATGTGGGGTGAGGTGTATGAGCCTGGTCGATGATCAATGGCCACACAACCCCCATTTTTGTCGAAAATAGCCATGAACGACCATTTTCAATAATACCGAAGGCTAACACCTACGGATTTTTGACCAAGAAATGGTCTCCACCAGAAATCCAAGAATGTGATCTATGGCAAGGAAACATATGTGGGGTGAGGTTATGAGCCTCTAGTCGCGATAAATGGCCACACAACCCCCATTTTTATGAAAATAGCCATGAGCGACCTTGACAATAGCCATGAGCGACCATTTTCAATAATACTAGAGGCTAACACTACGGATTTTAGACCAAGAAATGGTCTCCACCAGAAATCCAAGAATGTGATCTATGGCAAGGAAACATATGTGGGTGAGGTTATGAGCCTCTGGTCGATGATCAATGGCCACACAACCCCCTTTTTGTCGAAAATAGCCATGAACGACCATTTTCAAAATACCAAAGGCTAACACGTACGATTTTTGACCAAGAAATGGTCTCCACCAGAAATCCAAGAATGTGATCTATGGCAAGGAAACATATGTGGGGTGAGGTGTATGAGCCTCTGGTCGATGATCAATGGCCACACAACCCCCATTTTGCCGAAAATAGCCATGAACGACCATTTTCAATAATACCGAAGGCTAAACACGTACGATTTTTGACCAAGAAATGGTTCCACCAGAAATCCAAGAATGTGATCTATGGCAAGGAAACATATGTGGGGTGAGGTGTATGAGCCTCTAGTCGATGATCAATGGCCACACAACCCCCTTTTGTCGAAAAATAGCCATGAATGACCATTTTCAATAATACGAAGGCTAACACCTACGGATTTTTGACCAAGAAATGGTCTCCACCAGAAATCCAAGAATGTGATCTATGGCAAGGAAACATATGTGGGGTGAGGTGTATGAGCCTCTGGTCGATGATCAATGGCCACACAACCCCATTTTGCCGAAAATAGCCATGAACGACCATTTTCAATAATACTGAAAGGCTAACACTACGGATTTTTACCAAGAAATGGTCTCCACCAGAAATCCAAGAATGTGATCTATGGCAAGGAAACATATGTGGGGTGAGGTTGTATGAGCCTAGTCGATGATCAATGCCACACAACCCCCATTTTTGTCGAAAATAGCCATGAATGACCATTTTCAATAATACAAGGCTAACACGTACGGTTTTGACCAAGAAATGGTCTCCACCAGAAATCCAAGAATGTGATCTATGGCAAGGAAACATATGTGGGGTGAGGTGTATGAGCCTCTGGTCGATGATCAATGGCCACACAACCCCCATTTTTGTCGAAAATAGCCATGAACGACCATTTTCAATAATACGAAGGCTAACACTACGAGTTTTAACAAGAAATGGTCTCCACCAGAAATCCAAGAATGTGATCTATGGCAAGGAAACATATGTGGGGTGAGGTGTATGAGCCTCTAGTCGATGATCAATGGCCACACAACCCCCATTTTTGTCGAAAATAATAGCGCCTTGATAGAAGACCATTTTCAATAATACTAGAGGCTAACACTACGGATTTTGACCAAGAAATGGTCTCCACCAGAAATCAAGAATGTGATCTATGGCAAGGAAACATATGTGGGGTGAGGTGTATGAGCTCTGGTCGATGATCAATGGCCACACAACCCCCATTTTTGCCGAAAATAGCCATGAACGACCATTTTCAATAATACCGAAGGCTAACACCTACGGATTTTTGACCAAGAAATGGTCTCCACCAGAAATCCAAGAATGTGATCTATGGCAAGGAAACATATGTGGGGTGAGGTGTATGAGCCTCTGGTCGATGATCAATGGCCACACAACCCCATTTTTGTCGAAAATAGCCATGAACGACCATTTTCAATAATACTGAAGGCTAACACCTACGGATTTTTGACCAAGAAATGGTCTCCACCAGAAATCCAAGAATGTGATATGGCAAGGAAACATATGTGGGGTGAGGTGTATGAGCCTCTGGTCGATGATCAATGGCCACACAACCCCCATTTTTGTCGAAAATAGCCATGAATGACCATTTTCAATAATATAAGGCTAACACCTACGGATTTTTGACCAAGAAATGGTCTCCACCAGAAATCCAAGAATGTGATCTATGGCAAGGAAACATATGTGGGGTGAGGTGTATGAGCCTCTGGTCGACGATCAATGGCCACACAACCCCCATTTTTGTCGAAAATAGCCATGAACGACCATTTTCAATAATGAAGGCTAACACTACGGATTTTTGACCAAGAAATGGTCTCCACCAGAAATCCAAGAATGTGATCTATGGCAAGGAAACATGTGTGGGGTGAGGTGTATGAGCCTCTGGTCGATGATCAATGGCCACACAACCCCCATTTTGCGAAAATAGCCATGAATGACCATTTTCAATAATACGAAGGCTAACACGTAGAGTTTTTAACCAAGAAATGGTCTCCACCAGAAATCCAAGAATGTGATCTATGGCAAGGAAACATATGTGGGGTGAGGTGTATGAGCCTCTGGTCGATGATCAATGGCCACACAACCCCCATTTTTGTCGAAAATAGCCATGAACGACCATTTTCAATAATACCGAAGGCTAACACCTACGGATTTTTGACCAAGAAATGGTCTCCACCAGAAATCCAAGAATGTGATCTATGGCAAGGAAACATATGTGGGGTGAGGTGTATGAGCCTCTGGTCGATGATCAATGGCCACACAACCCCATTTTGCCGAAAATAGCCATGAATGACCATTTTCAATAATACGAAGGCTAACACGTACGAGTTTTTAACCAAGAAATGGTCTCCACCAGAAATCCAAGAATGTGATCTATGGCAAGGAAACATATGTGGGGTGAGGTTATGAGCCTCTAGTCGATGATCAATGGCCACACAACCCCCATTTTTATGAAAATAGCCATGACCTGAAAATAGCCATGAGCGACCATTTTCAATAATACTAGAGGCTAACACCTACGGATTTTAGACCAAGAAATGGTCTCCACCAGAAATCCAAGAATGTGATCTATGGCAAGGAAACATATGTGGGGTGAGGTGTATGAGCTCTGGTCGATGATCAATGGCCACACAACCCCCATTTTTGTCGAAAATAGCCATGAACGACCATTTTCAAATATACCGAAGGCTAACACCTACGGATTTTTGACCAAGAAATGGTCTCCACCAGAAATCCAAGAATGTGATCTATGGCAAGGAAACATATGTGGGGTGAGGTGTATGAGCTCTGGTCGATGATCAATGGCCACACAACCCCCATTTTTGTCGAAAATAGCCATGAACGACCATTTTCAATAATACCGAAGGCTAACACCTACGGATTTTTGACCAAGAAATGGTCTCCACCAGAAATCCAAGAATGTGATCTATGGCAAGGAAACATATGTGGGGTGAGGTGTATGAGCCTCTGGTCGATGATCAATGGCCACACAACCCCCATTTTGCCGAAAAATAGCCATGAATGACCATTTTCAATAATACGAAGGCTAACACCGTACGATTTTTAACCAAGAAATGGTCTCCACCAGAAATCCAAGAATGTGATCTATGCAAGGAAACATATGTGGGGTGAGGTGTATGAGCCTCTGGTCGATGATCAATGGCCACACAACCCCCATTTTGTGCGAAAATAGCCATGACGACCATTTTCAATAATACGAAGGCTAACACTACGATTTTAACCAAGAAATGGTCCACCAGAAATCCAAGAATGTGATCTATGGCAAGGAAACATATGTGGGGTGAGGTGTATGAGCCTCTGGTCGATGATCAATGGCCACACAACCCCCATTTTGTCGAAAATAGCCATGAACGACCATTTTCAATAATACCGAAGGCTAACACCTACGGATTTTTGACCAAGAAATGGTCTCCACCAGAAATCCAAGAATGTGATCTATGGCAAGGAAACATATGTGGGTGAGGTGTATGAGCCTCTGGTCGATGATCAATGGCCACACAACCCCCATTTTTGTCGAAAATAGCCATGAACGACCATTTTCAATACCGAAGGCTAACACCTACGGATTTTTGACCAAGAAATGGTCTCCACCAGAAATCCAAGAATGTGATCTATGGCAAGGAAACATATGTGGGGTGAGGTGTATGAGCCTCTGGTCGATGATCAATGGCCACACAACCCCCATTTTTGTCGAAAATAGCCATGAATGACCATTTTCAAAATACCGAAGGCTAACACGTACGGAGTTTTTAACCAAGAAATGGTCTCCACCAGAAATCCAAGAATGTGATCTATGGCAAGGAAACATATGTGGGGTGAGGTGTATGAGCCTCTGGTCGATGATCAATGGCCACACAACCCCCATTTTGTCGAAAATAGCCATGAACGACCATTTTCAATAATACCGAAGGCTAACACTACGATTTTTGACCAAGAAATGGTCTCCACCAGAAATCCAAGAATGTGATCTATGGCAAGGAAACATATGTGGGGTGAGGTGTATGAGCCTCTGGTCGATGATCAATGGCCACACAACCCCCATTTTTGTCGAAAATAGCCATGAACGACCATTTTCAATAATACCGAAGGCTAACACTACGGATTTTGACCAAGAAATGGTCTCCACCAGAAATCCAAGAATGTGATCTATGGCAAGGAAACATATGTGGGGTGAGGTGTATGAGCTCTGGTCGATGATCAATGGCCACACAACCCCCATTTTGTCGAAAATAGCCATGAATGACCATTTTCAATACCAAAGGCTAAACGTACGGATTTTTGACCAAGAAATGGTCTCCACCAGAAATCCAAGAATGTGATCTATGGCAAGGAAACATATGTGGGGTGAGGTGTATGAGCCTCTGGTCGATGATCAATGGCCACACAACCCCCATTTTGTCGAAAATAGCCATGAATGACCATTTTCAATAATACCAAGGCTAACACGTACGAGTTTTAACCAAGAAATGGTCTCCACCAGAAATCCAAGAATGTGATCTATGGCAAGGAAACATATGTGGGGTGAGGTTGTATGAGCTCTGGTCGATGATCAATGGCCACACAACCCCCATTTTTGTCGAAAATAGCCATGAACGACCATTTTCAATAATACGAAGGCTAACACTACGGATTTTTGACCAAGAAATGGTCTCCACCAGAAATCCAAGAATGTGATCTATGGCAAGGAAACATATGTGGGGTGAGGTGTATGAGCCTCTGGTCGATGATCAATGGCCACACAACCCCCATTTTGTCGAAAATAGCCATGAACGACCATTTTCAATAATACGAAGGCTAACACCTACGATTTTGACCAAGAAATGGTCTCCACCAGAAATCCAAGAATGTGATCTATGGCAAGGAAACATATGTGGGGTGAGGTGTATGAGCCTCTGGTCGATGATCAATGGCCACAAACCCCCATTTTGCCGAAAATAGCCATGAATGACCATTTTCAATAATACCAAAGGCTAACACGTACGAGTTTTTAACCAAGAAATGGTCTCCACCAGAAATCCAAGAATGTGATCTATGGCAAGGAAACATATGTGGGGTGAGGTGTATGAGCCTCTAGTCGATGATCAATGGCCACACAACCCCCATTTTTTATGAAAATAGCCATGAGCGACCTTGAAAATAGCCATGACGACCATTTTCAATAATACTAGAGGCTAACACCTACGGATTTTGACCAAGAAATGGTCTCCACCAGAAATCCAAGAATGTGATCTATGGCAAGGAAACATATGTGGGGTGAGGTGTATGAGTCTGGTCGATGATCAATGGCCACACAACCCCCATTTTTGTCGAAAATAGCCATGAACGACCATTTTCAATAATACCGAAGGCTAACACCTACGGATTTTTGACCAAGAAATGGTCTCCACCAGAAATCCAAGAATGTGATCTATGGCAAGGAAACATATGTGGGGTGAGGTGTATGAGCCTCTGGTCGATGATCAATGGCCACACAACCCCATTTTGCGAAAATAGCCATGAATGACCATTTTCAAAATACCGAAGGCTAACACGTACGGATTTTTAACCAAGAAATGGTCTCCACCAGAAATCCAAGAATGTGATCTATGGCAAGGAAACATATGTGGGGTGAGGTGTACGAGCCTCTGGTCGATGATCAATGGCCACACAACCCCCATTTTGCCGAAAATAGCCATGAATGACCATTTTCAATAATACGAAGGCTAACACTACGGATTTTAACCAAGAAATGGTCTCCACCAGAAATCCAAGAATGTGATCTATGGCAAGGAAACATATGTGGGGTGAGGTGTATGAGAGTCTGGTCGATGATCAATGGCCACACAACCCCCATTTTTGTCGAAAATAGCCATGAACGACCATTTTCAATAATACTGAAGGCAAACTACGGATTTTTGACCAAGAAATGGTCTCCACCAGAAATCCAAGAATGTGATCTATGGCAAGGAAACATTGTGGGGTGAGGTGTATGAGCCTCTGGTCGATGATCAATGGCCACACAACCCCCATTTTTGTCGAAAATAGCCATGAACGACCATTTTCAATAATACTAAGGCTACACCTACGGATTTTTGACCAAGAAATGGTCTCCACCAGAAATCCAAGAATGTGATCTATGGCAAGGAAACATATGTGGGGTGAGGTGTATGAGCCTCTGGTCGATGATCAATGGCCACACAACCCCCATTTTTGCGAAAATAGCCATGAATGACCATTTTCAAAATACCGAAGGCTAACATACGATTTTTGACCAAGAAATGGTCTCCACCAGAAATCCAAGAATGTGATCTATGGCAAGGAAAACATATGTGGGGTGAGGTGTATGAGCCTCTGGTCGATGATCAATGGCCACACAACCCCCATTTTGTCGAAAATAGCCATGAACGACCATTTTCAATAATACCGAAGGCTAACACCTACGATTTTTGACCAAGAAATGGTCTCCACCAAAATCCAAGAATGTGATCTATGGCAAGGAAACATATGTGGGGTGAGGTGTATGAGCCTCTGGTCGATGATCAATGGCCACACAACCCCCATTTTGTCGAAAATAGCCATGAATGACCATTTTCAATAATACGAAGGCTAACACTACGGATTTTGACCAAGAAATGGTCTCCACCAGAAATCCAAGAATGTGATCTATGGCAAGGAAACATATGTGGGGTGAGGTTATGAGCGTCTGGTCGATGATCAATGGCCACACAACCCCCATTTTGTCGAAAATAGCCATGAATGACCATTTTCAATAATACCAAGGCTAACACTACGAGTTTTTAACCAAGAAATGGTCTCCACCAGAAATCCAAGAATGTGATCTATGGCAAGGAAACATATGTGGGGTGAGGTGTATGAGCCTCTAGTCGATGATCAATGGCCACACAACCCCCATTTTTGAAAAATAGCCATGAGCGACCTTGAAAATAGCCATGAGCGACCATTTTCAATAATACTAGAGGCTAACACCTACGGATTTTAGACCAAGAAATGGTTCTCCACCAGAAATCCAAGAATGTGATCTATGGCAAGGAAACATATGTGGGGTGAGGTGTATGAGCCTCTGGTCGATGATCAATGGCCACACAACCCCATTTTTGTCGAAAATAGCCATGAACGACCATTTTCAAAATACCGAAGGCTAACACTACGGATTTTTGACCAAGAAATGGTCTCCACCAGAAATCCAAGAATGTGATCTATGGCAAGGAAACATATGTGGGGTGAGGTGTATGAGCCTCTAGTCGATGATCAATGGCCACACAACCCCCATTTTTGTCGAAAATAGCCATGAATGACCATTTTCAAAAATACCAAAGGCTAACACGTACGGATTTTTAACCAAGAAATGGTCTCCACCAGAAATCCAAGAATGTGATCTATGGCAAGGAAACATATGTGGGGTGAGGTGTATGAGCCTCTGGTCGATGATCAATGGCCACACAACCCCCATTTTTTTGCCGAAAATAGCCATGAATGACCATTTTCAATAATACGAAGGCTAACACGTACGAGTTTTTAGACCAAGAAATGGTCTCCACCAGAAATCCAAGAATGTGATCTATGGCAAGGAAACATATGTGGGGTGAGGTGTATGAGCGTCTGGTCGATGATCAATGGCCACACAACCCCCATTTTTGTCGAAAATAGCCATGAACGACCATTTTCAATAATACCTAAGGCTAACACCTTACGGATTTTGACCAAGAAATGGTCTCCACCAGAAATCCAAGAATGTGATCTATGGCAAGGAAACATAATGTGGGGTGAGGTGTATGAGCCTCTGGTCGACGATCAATGGCCACACAACCCTAATTTTTGTCGAAAATAGCCATGACCGACCATTTTCAATGACACTGAAGGCTAACACCTACGGATTTTTGACCAAGAAATGGTCTCACCCTAATCCAAGAATGTGATCTATGGCAAGGAAACATATGTGTAGTGAGGTGGTATGAGCCTCTGGTCGAAGATCAATGCCACAAACCCCCATTTTGTCGAAAATAGCATGAATGACCATTTCAAAAATACCAAAGGCTAACACGTACGGATTTTTAACCAAGAAATGGTCTCCACCAGAAATCCAAGAATGTGATCTATGGCAAGGAAACATAGTGGGGTGAGGTGA